>NW_015090810.1:2782870-2866027 GCF_001431845.1 Calidris pugnax
GGAGGGGGAAGGGAAGTAACATCAACACACAAATCAGCAGTATAGGGTAAGAATAAGTGAGAGAAAGCCTTAATGACAAAGACAAGACTCTTATTTTGATATACAGGTGAACCCAGCAAAGAAAACCAAAGAGATCATTTTAGCAGCAACACTTCAAGTGTTGGACTAAGTGAAGCACAGACGCAGTACTAAGTTTGAAGGCCGGGAAAGAGATTTTTAGCTGAATATGCAAGGTAGAAAGGCTGACTTTTAGATAACTTCCATATTAATTAAACTACATGAAAACAGGAAGGGGATGGGTTATTACCTGTGTGACTAAAAGGAGAGAAGAGCAGTGTTTATGAAGAGAGTGGATAAGGAAGGGGACATCATACATTTCCCGAGTGTTAAGTGTATTTGCCTTAAGCAGGCTATCTAAAATCTGTTTTAAGAGAGTTCGCTAATTTCCCAGATGTCTTTTTTACAGTGAGTACCAAAAATATGAATACAACATAAATGAGGCAAGGGTCACAGAAAGGACCCGCTCTGGGCCTTGCTGCACTCAGACAACCACAAATCACTTTAGTATGTGGCAACGAGGGCGTCACCTCTTGGGCTATAGTGAAACCCTGACTGGGGTACAGGGGGTAAGCTGTGGTTCAGCTGGTGTTGCACCTCTGTCTTTGGCAGAAGGAGCTCGGATTCCTCAGCCTCTGCATCAGTGTACAGGACTCTTGCTGGGTTGAACACCATTGGCTCTGTGGCTTTTGACTCTCCTCTTGTCAACGTCTCTATTAAAGCAGCAGCAGACACAGAAATGCCCAGCAATTCTCCTTGGTAGAGGATACTCTTCCCTTTTCATTGTATAAGGTACCTTAGGGCTCCTTAAATTAACATTCTGTACACTTAGGATGGCTAAAAGTATTGATACAATGCTACTTGAATTGACAAGGGCAAGGACCAGAGCAAGTTAGGAAGCATTATGAATGTCTAGAACTTACTGAGGGCAATGGTAGAGTTGAGTGCCTATGGGTAAGAATCAGGGGGAGGGCCAGTCAGGTTGATACTGTGGTGGGAGTCTGTTACAGACCACCCAACCAGGATGTAGAGGTAGATGAAATGTTCTATAAGCAGCTGGCAGAGGTCTCAAGATCACTTGCCCTTGTCCTGGTGGGAGACTTCAACCTACCAGATATCATCTGGGAACACAATACAGCTGAGAGAGAACAGTCTAGAAGGTTCCTGGAGTGTGTTGGGGATAACTTCCTGACACAGCTGGTGAAGGAGCTGACTAGGGAAGGAGCATTGCTGGATCTGGTGTTTGTAAACAGAGAAGGACTTGTGGGGGATGTGACGGTTGGAGGCCATCTGGGGCAAAGTGAACATGAAATGATAAAGTTTTTGATTCTTAGGGAGAGGAGATGGGGAACCAGCAGGACTGCCATCATGGACTTCCGGAGGGCAGACTTTGGTCTTTTCAAGAGTCTGCTTGACAGAGTCCCTTGGGAGGCAGCCCTGAAGGGAAAAGGAGTCCAGGAAGGCTGGACATTTTTCAAAGGGGAAGTCTTAAAAGCGCAAGCCGTCCCTGTGCGCAGTAAAGTGAGCCGTCGAGGGAAAAGACCGGCCTGGCTAAACAAAGAGATAGGGTCACAGCTCAGGGAAAAAAAGAGAGTTTATGGCCTTTGGAAAAAGGGGCAGGCCACTCAGGAAGATTATAAAGGTGTAGCAAAGTTATGTAGGGAAAAGATTAGAAAGGCCAAAGCCTAGTTTGAACTGAACCTGGCCTTGGATGTAAAAAACAAGAAAAAGAAATTCTATAAATATATTAGCAGCAAGAGGAGGACTCGGGACAGCACCCATCCACTGTTGGATATGGGAGGCAATGTAGTGACAAAGGATGAGGAGAAGGCTGAGGTACTGAATGCCTTTTTTGCCTCAGTCTTCAGTAATGGAGTAGAGTGTCCCCTGAGTATCCAGACCCCTGAGCCAGCAGATAAGGGCAGGGAGCAGAATGAAGCCCCTGTAATCCAAAGGGAAGTGGTGAGGGACCTGCTCCAGCACCTAGACACAAACAAGTCTACAGGCCCAGATGGGATTCACCCGAGGGCACCGAGGGAGCTGGCGGAAGTGCTTGCAGAGCCACTCTCCATCATTTCACAGAATCACAGAATCACAGAATTGTAGTGGTTGGAAGGGACCTCAGAGATCATCGAGTCCAACCACAAAAAAAAAAAAAAAAAAAAAAAAAAAAAAAACCAAAAAAAAAAAAAAAAAAAAAAAAAAAAAAAAAAAAAAAAAAAAAAACCCAAAAAAAAAAAAAAAAAAAACACACCCCTCTCTCCCTGCAAAAAAACCCCAAAGCCCCAAACCTAACCCCCCCCCAAACCCTCCAATCTTCTGACTGCTATAACAGATGGCTAGTAATCACACTATATTGGTGTAAATGTCTTGCTATAACCAAGATTTTGCTGATTTTTAGGACAGGCACTCAGTGTAACAAGTCACCTTGAGACAGAGTTCACAGGGTTGTTCTGCACACACATCTAGTCTGGTTTTTTTTCTGCTGGGCAGATATGAGTCGTTGAATGAAGTGTGATTCACTTCTTACTCCCAGCAGCCAAGCAGTACAGCTGTAGAGCTGCTGAGCAGGTATTGCATTGCGGCCTCAAGGTACAGCAATCAGAGGAAGTGAATTGTGTGGTACAGGGAGCATGTTAAGGAACTTTATGCATGAACTGTTATAGTAGATATGGTCAGTTTTGCTTTACGTTCATCATGTTTTCAAATAAACTTTGGGTCAGAATACATAAAATAACATTTACGTATCTGCTTACAGATGAGATTAAAGATGGAGCTGTGGAAGAAATTGACTTTAAACAGAAATCATAAAATTTAAAGCAGTAAACATTAACACAGTTACAGAAAATCATAGTTATTAGCTGATTGTTTTTAGAAAACAATTACTAAGGTTCAAGAACACTGATGTGAATACCAATGCTTTGTTGTGTGAGAAAACAAGATTTGATATTTTCCAGTGTTGTATCTCATTTACGTAGAATAAAATAGAATAGACTGTTTCAGTTGGAAGGGACCTACGATGATCATATAGTCCAACTGCCTGACCACTTCAGGGCTGAACAAGTTAAAATACATTTTAAGGAAATTGTCTAAATAAGGCTGAACCAATGTGCGAGTTTTATTCAGTATGTCCCTAGTCCTGGCCCCAGGGAGGCAAGTGACTTCCCTACAGGACGGGTCCGGCCTACAGATTGGGCCCTCTGTACCATGCAAAAGGGAGTCACCAATTACAATGACCCTTCTTTTTTTTTTAGTCATTGAAGTCTTGAGGCACGGGGCTGGGCGACCCATCCAGGGAGCCTCACTGGGAAGCTCATCGTCTCCAGCATCATCCGCCTCATCCCCAAAATCCAGATCACCAAACAAGCGTATCTGAGAGTGTGGGGGAGGCTGTCGAGGGTTCCGCTTCCGACTCTGAGGCAGGACCCTTGGTTTTTCTGGTGTTTCCAGCCGAAGTGTTCCATTCTCTTCTCCATCAGCCAGCTCCTCCTCCAAGATCCCATATCGGTTCTGGAGGGGTAGCTGGGGAGGTGGGAGGGGCAGGGAGATTTGGCTGCTTCTCCCAGCAGGGACCTGTTTCCATCCCCCCTCCTCTCCGAGATCCCCTTCTACCACCGTGTGAGAAGCGGGAAGGGGGTCCTCTGGTGTATGTGGGGCCCCAACATGTTCCCTTACCCTCAGGGAGTGGGCCCACCAGTCTATCTCCTTCTCGCACTCCCTGATGGTCCTCAACCTTTCCACTTCCTCCTTCAGCTCAACAACCAGGCTGAGGAGGTCATTTACCAGCAGTCCTGGCAAACTGGGGAGGTCCCAGACGACTGGCATCCAGCAAATGTGACGCCCATCCACAAGAAGGGTTGGAAGGATGATCCGGAGGACTACAGGCCTGTCAGTCTGACCTCGGTGCCTGGGAAGGCCATGGAACAGATCATCCTGAGTGCCATTATAGAGCGCACGAAGGACGCTCAGGTGATCAGGCCCAGCCAGCACGGGTTCACAAGGGGCAGGTCCTGCTTGACAAACCTGATCTCCTTCTATGACAAAGTGACCCGCTTGCTGGATGAAGGAAAGGCTGTGGATGTTGTTTATCTGGACTTCAGCAAGACCTTTGATACAGTCTCCCACAGTATCCTCCTGGAGAAACTGGCTGCTCATGGCTTAGATGGGACTACTCTGCACTGGGTTAAAAACTGGCTGGAGGGCTGGGCCCAGAGAATGATGGTAAATAGAGTTAAATCCAGTTGGTGGCCAGTCACGACTGGTGTCCCACAGGGCTCAGTACTGGGACCCATTCTCTTTAACATCTTTATCAATGATCTGGATGAGGGAATCGAGTGCACCCTCAGTAAGTTTGCAGATGACACCAAGCTGGGTGGCAATGTTGACCTGCTGGAGGGTAGAGAGGCTCTGCAGAGGGATCTGAACAGGCTGGATCGGTGGGCTGAGACCAACAGGATGAGTTTCAATAAGGCCAAGTTCCACGTCCTGCACTTGGGTCACAGCAACCCCATGCAGCACTACAGGCTTGGGGAAGAATGGCTGGAGAGCTGCCTGGCAGAAGAGGACCTGGGGGTGTTGGTCGACTGTCGGCTGAACATGAGCCAGCAGTGTGCCCAGGTGGCCAAGAAGGCCAATGGTATCCTGGCCTGTATCAGGAACAGCGTGGTGAGTAGGACCCGAGAGGTGATTGTGCCCCTGTACTCGGCATTGGTGAGGCCTCACCTCGAGTGCTGTGTCCAGTTCTTACACAAAAAAGACATTGAGGTGCTGGAGTGGGTCCAGAGAAAGGCAACGAAGCTGGTGAGGGGTCTGGAGAGTAAGTCTTATGAGGAACAGCTGAGGGAGCTGGGGTTATTCAGTCTGAAGAAGAGGCGGCTGAGGGGAGACCTTATCGTGCTCTATAACTACCTGAAGGTGGGGTGTAGAGAGGAGGGGGCTGGTCTTGTCTCCCAAGTCACAGGAGATAGGATAAGGGGAAATGGCCTCAAGTTGTGCCAGGGGAGGTTTAGATTGGATATTAGGAAAAATTTCTTCATGGAAAGGGTTATCCAGCCTTGGAATAGGCTGCCCAGGGAAGTGGTTGAGGCACCATCCCTGGAGGTGTTCAAAAGACAGGTTGACATGGTCCTCAAGAATATGATTTAGTGTGGTTGCTAGTTGGTTTTTTTTGTTTGTTTTGTTTGTGGTTTTTTTTTAATTGCTTATTTCTTATTTATTTTTTGTCTGAGTTAGGTTGATGGTTGGACTAGATGATCTTTAAGGTCCCTTCCAACCTAGACGATTCTATGATTCTATGATTCTAAGTTAGAGGCTGCAGACAAGATGCCAAAGAGTCTTTTAAGCAAGAAAGCAGAGAGAGCCCTCTTGTGTCAAGGGCTGTTGAATATTGTGGAGATGGCTGCCCTGTGCTTTACATTGCACAAGATTTTGGTAAGAAATATTTCCGTCATCAGCTGGGAGGATTTTGCAAATCCATGCCACTGAGGTGCAGTGTATCTCCCCTAAACAAGCAGAAATGACGCATAGGGTTATGTTGGTGGTTCTGAACACTCAATGAAACAGTGGTTGGTTACTCCCCCTGTAGTCAGAGATCTCATAAATACCACTGACAGAATCATTGGTTAAACTTGGGATTGTTTTCTCCTTTGACAGTCGCTCCTTGTCCACCCTGGTGAAGTTATTTTCTCTTAATAAACTGTCTGGGTCAGCAGATACAGATGAAGTTTAATGCAATTCATCTCCAGCTGCCAAAACTGATCAGAGGAAATAGGAAGATGAGAGTCAAATAGCTCTGTGGTCTCCCCAGTCAGACTGTTAGCAGCTTAGCTTTCTCCTTGGCAGTGAAAAGGGTGTAATTTTGGAGAGAAAGCTGGCTTGATGCAATGCAGAAAATGTGTATGTTTTCTGCATATAAGGACCACAATTTGCAGGAAACTCTGAAAAAGCTTTACAGAAGGTATATTGTTCCTGACAACATTGCTATCTTTACAGTATTCACAGGTAGTTTTCTTGCAAAGTCAGAGTATGAAGAGAAAAAATAGCCCTTGAGAAATGTTTCTTACTCCAGGTAGGTAGCAGTTGGCTTTCTCTTTGATCACCATAAAAGTTCCAGGTATTCATTGTCCTATGATTTTGTTTCTGTTAACTCTTCTTGGCAAAAGGTTCCAGGAATTCATTGCACATGATCTACAAATTTCCTTGTGTGGTGTCTGATGCCATAGTGCTGACCCAGGAGTAAGAACAGAGCCCTCAGAGCACACCCCTGATATTTCCCAACTAATACCACTGTGTTCCCTTTCTGTGCTTCTTTCCTGGGGTCTGGAAATAAGGAATTCTCTACAGGTCATTGGGTTGAAATACTCATTTTCTAATTTTAGCTTAATAGCTAATACTGAAAATATTGCTAGCAAAAGAGGAAGATAAATAAGCTGATGCTCTTTGCTATTTCGTGCAGAAATTATTTTTTTTTACTAGGTTCTCTGGTTATGTCAGAGACAAGCATAGATACATTGAAAAGAAGAACTTGAATGTAAAAGTCATCAGAAAGCTCAGAATGGTAAAGCACAGAAGATAAAAAAATAGGGAGGGGGGAGGAGAAGGGGCTGTTATTATGGAATCCAATCTGGGAATTTGAGGTAACTTGATGAGGAAACTAAAACCAGCACTGTTTGGAAAGGTAGTCAGCCTTGATGACCCTCCTGCCAAAAAAACCCAAAAATTAAAAAAAAATGTCTGTGTTTTCAAACAAAATTCAATTTTTTTAAGTGCAAAACATACATTAGTTGTGAAATTCTGATAAATAGAAAAGAAAGTGTTAAGAATCTGGAAAAAAAATATCAGATTTTCATTTTCAAAAATTTGAAGCTTTTTACTTTATTTGTACTGATTAAGACCCCATGACTGTTCTAATACCTCAAAGGTATTAACAGGACATAAAATTCACTTTCTGTTAAGTTACGGAGTGATAGATTGGAAAGCCACTCCAATCTAGATATGAGGACATAATGGAACATGAATTGCTCATGTAAAGGAATAATTACTTATTATCTACACTTTGCTTATTGACATATCCTCACTGGGAATTTGAGACCTAGAAAAACTGAAGTTGGAAGAAAAAAGATAAAATTTAGAAGTCTGTTTTCACTAGACTGCAGAACGGTTTATATCCAGCAGCAAAATCAAGTGAGCCAGACTTCCATAAGTCATCTCTTCCTTTAGATTAATACAATATGGAAAACTGTAGCTAACACTAGTGCTTCAAAAAGAGTATAAGATGCTACTACTAATACCCATACTTATGGTAAGAGTTCAAGAACTCTCCCAGAAAAAGGGAGTTTAAAACAGATTGCTCTGGTATGTGTTTGGACTATGTAAATGGATGTACAGTTTTAGAAAAGGTGCTGGATTAAATTCTGTAGGCAGTTATGTCTGTTCAGCTCTGTTGACTTGACAGATAAGCAGCAAACAGAATTTGAGTTTCAATTAGTACTCCTTATGATTCTCTTACACTTTTATGAGCTTTAGGTTTAAGTTGAAATTCCACCTCACAGCACAAACCGATGGAGAAGAGGATTTCTTCCTTCTGCTTTGAACCACATTAGATCTCCTTGCAATCTGGCTATTGGAGCTGTAAATGCATTTCAGAGTAGTCTGTAGTACCATTAGATACAGAATTGTTTATATAATGCTTAGTCATGGTTACTTATCAAGAGCCCAGTTGAATCAGACTGAAGGATGCTTCCACTCAGTATGATTATGGTATAAATGGCATTTTGCTACAACAATGAGGAAAAGAGGCAATCTTTGCTTGCTCCCATAATAAAATGTGAATGCAATCTTGAGTGCAATTATGTCAGAAAAATACTGTCTGTTATTCAAGCCTACATTATTCTTAAGTGGATTTTCCACTATAGATCCTTTTCTGAGATGTTTTGAGTTTGTAGCACATCATAGCAAATGATTTGTTAAAAAATACACGAACCTTAAGAGCAGCCCTGTCAACATTTCAGATGTTGTGACCAACCAATTCAGTTCTCTTAATTGAGAGGACTGTGGTTGAAGGATTAACTGCCTTGTGGCATGTGTTTTCAAGGTCTTTACTTATACTTGGCAGAAATGACATTATCCACAGCTTTGGAAAGAACTTTTGGCTGAAGTTTCTGGCTGTGATGAACCTCATGAATATAGTTATGCCCAGAGGGTAGTTGGAGTTGAAGTAGGCCACAAGACTTTGGAGACTTTTTTTTCTCTTAAAATGATGATAGTATTCTCTGTGTGTCACCTCTAAAGTTTTAAAGTTTGTGTATGAGGCTACAAAATATCCCTGCCATCTGAAATGTATGTCTATTAGATTATGATGGTCTGATTACCCCTGATCTGTCAGTGAGAGTGGTCACAACTGCTACAATTTCAGTGCCTGTGTAATGAGAGGTTTAATATTTAATTGTAGACCAGTTGCATCTCAATACAGTAAGCCAATGGCTATTTGAGCACATAACTGTTTGCCCAGATGTATATACAGTGCAGCTGAAACGAAAAAACAAACAAACCAAACCCAGCCTGACCAAACCAAATAATTCTAAAAGAAGGTCCTGAAAACTCTCCCAGGGACTGTGGGTGATTTCACACCATATTATACTGCACGTTTGATTAACTTCTCATCAAGGAGGCTTCTGAAAAGCAGAGTTCATGTTACATCTCACATAGGTGGCAGGACATCTCAAATTTTCCAGACATCACCTGGAGGAGCACCAGTTATAGACAAGCTAGAGCACTTAGGCAAGGTTTTATGAAGTTGAAAGGCAGCTGCTGTTAACTGAGTGGCACTCTCTCTGTTTATGCTGCAGGTCATATTTTGGCCAGTGACAAGCAGGTGACCAAATTTTGCTGTGGGTGTATGTGAGTAGCTCCTGAAAACATGAGGAGAGCAGAGAATGTGCATCTGAAAGAAGGGCTTAACTATGGGCTTTAAAGCACGACAAGTCCAGCTCAGAACAGGTAATCAGCACTTAAATGAATATTGTTCTTTACACCTACTCAACCTCTGAGATGTGCCAGCAAAAGATGTGCATGCATAAAAATACCTTTGAAAACAAGCATCAACAGCACATAGGGCTTGACACTGTATAGGTAAGGCAGGCAGGGGTAGTTCTTGCCTTGAGTAGTTAAAAAAATGAGATAATGCATTTGCTTTGCTTGCACAATAGCCAAAAATCAAGTAACTGCAGCTGCCCTCATTTACCAGAAGAGCCAGTTAATGGGATGTGAAGTCGTGATGGGATGGTTCAATCCACTTGCAGGTTACAACAGCACCTTTACCTCATGTGGCAGGGAATATCGCAGGGTCCACATGCGAAATGGATGGGACTGTGGCTCTAACTACCACTGGTCACAGCCGTAGCTCTGCTATTTTAATGCTTTGCTGTCACGTGTACATCCATGTGCTCACTTTGACACTAATGTGTTAATTACTGCAGCATTGATACCCTACTCTGTTGCAATATGGCACATCAGAAAGCCAGTTCTGAATGCATTTGAAGTGCTCTGATGATGCTTACAGCATCCATTTGTATTAAAATGAAATGAAATGCATTCTAAAGAGTTAAATAACTTCCAGAATGCCTAATATAGATTATATTGCTTCATTGCTTTTCTAATCTTGTTTTCTCATCAAGTAATGAGCTGTAGTTTGTTTAAACGAGCTGATTTCCTAGAAAAAAGCACACATTAATTATATTACTGTCCTTGAATACCTACAGTTGAGGCAATACAATATTACTTTTTCCATTTATTTTGGGGGGGGATTAAAAGGAGCCTGCCGTAGTCCACTGGGTTATCCCCGTTGCCCTCCCTCACTCCTGCACAGTGTTTGCATTCTGGAATCCTACTGGTATTCAAAATATTATTAAAAGTTTGTTCCCCTGGACTAGAGAACCCCCAGCAAAAATCTTTCAGGACTTTTGCATTCAAGATATTTGGATCTGATGATTTTTTCATAGTTTCTCTCTTACTGAATACTGTTTAGCAGAGTGGTTAAAAACTTACTTTTCTTTTATAAAATGAGTATTTTGCTCTGCTTCTTTTCAAAAGCAGAACAAAAATATTAATGCCATCCTTCTGTCTTTTCTCCAACAACATTCCCACATTAACAGTTTTACTGCTAATGAGCTATCCTGTTGCAAGGATTAACATCTAGTATATGCAAATTTCTTCTTAACATTTGTAGCTCTGCCAGTCATCATTTCTATTTCCGCTGTCTTTTTTTTCATTTGACATTTATCACCTTACCACTAAAAAAATTATGGACTTATAGCCAAAGTTATCTTCTTTCCTCTTTGGAAAATCAGGAAACCCAATTATCCAATCAACAGCTGGCACAGTACTCAAAGTTTTCATTCACAGTTTTCCCTCTAAATTTTCTGGGCCGCTTTTTTTCCTCTTTCAAATTTTTCAGAACTAAATACCAAAAATAATATTACGTGGAGCTGTTCTCCATGCATATATAAGCTGGTTATGTTCACAGTGTTTTAATATATTTTTATCTGTCATTTAAAGGTTCAAAAATTAGAAACAAAAGTTAGAAAGTGTTAGAAAGTTAAAGGGGCAAACAGGCATTCAGTTACTATGAACATAAAAAAAAAATGGTTGTAAATAATGCACATGGTGAGGTTCTTGAAGAAATTCCTGTATTTATCTACTATGAGATTTATTGGACAAAATGTAAAATTGTAAAAATGTCAGTAATCACAATGAACTTTTTCTGAATATGGCTCCACATACACACTATCATAAACGCTGTAACTACCCATTTTTCAGTCGTCAGTTTGCAAACAGTTTGCCAGTTAGATTCATACATTTTGTGACCCTATTGACTTAAGGAATTAGAGAGAGAAGTAAAACCTTAAAAGATGCATGGAGTGTCAGTGTGTCCTTACAGAACGGTGTAATTGTTTTTAATGGTCCTTACTTGCTGACAGAAGGCAGCATGGTTAAAATCTTCCAAAGATATTCCAAGCTAGTATATGGAGTGAAGCTTGAACCTTCTGTATTTACAATCCTTGAGTATTTGAGGAAAAATCCTTTCATCTTGAAAGTTAGAGAGACTAAATAAGCATCTTTAAGCTATTTAATCAGCAGAGAGGGGATGTGGTGGATTACTGGGCTTCACAGAACCGCGTCGTATTTGGAGGGGGCAGCTTTAGGAGAAGAGTGAGTAATATCAGTGCACTCAGGAATTGATGTTGAAACCAGATACAACAAAGATGATCTCCAGGGTATTCTTCCTGATCCTTTTTATTACTTTGTTGTCGAAATTGTTTTCTAATATTATTTATTGTCCCAAATATCATGTTCCCATCTCTTGAAGGAAAAAGGCTGCCCAGTCTTTTATCTTCTTCTGGTTTTATTTCTTTGTCTCATTACACATTTGTTTTTATGAAGTATTTGATCATATTTTCCAAAAATTATTTAAGCTTTGAGTATCTTTCTAAAAGATTTTTTTTAGTTCAGCCAAGAAGTTATGGGCCTCAGGCAAGAGCTATTAAATGAACTTCAGTCATCTCTACAATGACAGAAATCAGACAAGTTAACTATTGTTATGGATGTTGAGTGGGCCATAATAATATATAAATACATTGCTGACCTTGTTACAGAGTAGTCACTGTTTGAGTACATTGATTAAGTCTAAAAAAGAGGCTGTAAGGAAACAATGACTCAAGATAAGCCATTCCACAGGAATAGGATAATAGGAGACCAACTGGCTCCGAGAGCACTGGCGTGATTTCCTGCTGAGACTATTGGACTGGTTTTGTCTAGAAGGGCAACAGCCCAAGAACTGACAAAAACAAAAGGACTCCCTCTTTCCAGGGAGGAGCTGCTTATTCGAGAGGGAAATCATACTGTTCTCAAGACCCACAAGGTCCCATATGTAGAAAGAAGGACTGTTATGAGCAGATGCACACGCGCTTTTTGCTGGTTTTAAAACAATTTGAGGGGTTTCTTTTTATTGTGTCATGGCTAAGGGAGCTTCATGCAGGTCTTAATTTGCGGTGGCCTATAAGCACATTCTTTGTTTTTGTCTAATTTTCTATCCCCTCCTTCAGTAAATCTTGTTTGCAATGAAACCTCTGGGGTTATTATCTGTAGTGTACCAGCTAATGCAAGGAGTTTCTAGAACAGTGGTGCTGTGGTATGCCTCTCATGTGGTGATTTTTGGCCACATTAGTCACATGATCTACTTCCTCTCCTGTCATTGAAGAAGGTCTTTCCCAGGAAATTTGGCACCTCTCTTTCACAATTGCTTAGATATGCAAGCTTAAAAACTCATGTTTCCCAAATAATGAAGAAAACCCCCAAGGAACATGTGTTTCTGAACTGCAGTGATGTCCCCTTTTGTATGGGACATCAGCATTTAGTGGCATAACAAGTTTGAGTTTTGAAAAAGCTCTGCTGGTACGGTTCATTTTTGGCTGTGCAGCCTGGAAGCTGCTGCCTCAACCTCCTGCTAAACTCCACATAAAAGACAAGCCATTTCTATATATAAGATAAAAATTTGGAAGCTGAAATACTTTACCTATCATACAATGTTTTTCTGTCAGGTTGCTTTAGTTACCACAAAAAGTTATCCAGGTAACACAAGTATTTAATTGCACTTTCACTGTTAGTTATACGTGGTATAATGACATTTTGGGCATTCATGCTCCTTGCATTAAAGTTTGACACCTGATAGCCTCCCCTACTGCAGGTGTATGCATGTGAGTGTTGTTTACCTCATTACAAGCTGTGGGGGAAGCATTATTCTGCTCATAAGGATGTCTAAAAGGGTCCAAAGATAGAGCTACAGTCTACATCAGTTTTTTTGACAAGTTTTGATCAGACTCAAAAGTCTGGAGTTGTTTCTTTTGCCCATTGACAGGAGAAAGGCCAGCCACTGGTCCCTGATCTACATCATGCGTGTATCCCAGACTCATTTCAATTTTCACATCTGCAAGCTCTCCTGCAATGCAATGTGCCCATTCCTGTAACAGCATTACAGAGGACAGAAAAAAAACAGTCTGCACCTCAGAGCCCAGTTGGAGAGAAGAATACCAAGCATCTCTGCAACAGGAATCACCACGAAAGGAAGCAGGGGCTTCACAAAATCTCATTTTATTAGTTACTGTTCAGAGCAGTAAAAAAGTGCAAGCCTTCCACTATCTTCTGGTTTTATGCTAAGGATATAAAGAACCTTGAGTGCCTGAAGTCTGGGGGCTAGTACATGTCTAGTACATTCAGGAATCCTGTTTAATTACAGTTGTGTTGTGATAGTCTCTGACTGGGGATTGTTCATCTTCAGCAAGCTCTGTCCCATCCTGCTAATGCTGTTATTAAAACTCTCACTCAAAGAAATAAAAATATCAAGGAAAAGAATGCTAAAATTCAAATATACAGCTATATTGCAATGTTCTTTTTCTGCTATTTTGACAGCAACAGCACAAAATGAACATAAAAGTTGATTTAGCTTTTTGACACTTGTATAACTTCCCTGAAAAATGGCCTTGCAATTTCCTCAAAGAACAGATGGATGATCTCAGTGCAGTCTTCTCGGCAAGTAAACAGATACATGTCCTCTTAGTTATTCTACTATAATATGGCTTCTGTGAAACTGAACTGCCTAGACTAGACTTGCTCTTTTAGCTAGGTTTGTCCATAGTGCCAATGTCTACTTTTAATGTAACTCATTGGATGGCAGAGACTGTTGACAAACATACAAGTTGATTTTTGCTATGTTAGTAGCTCACAGACAAACGCCTATTTGTCTTCACAATACTGACACTAATTGCAGAAGCTCTGGAAGGAAGTACACTTGAGCCAGACCATTGAAGAAGACAGGGTAGCTGAGGTATGGAAAATGGATCCAGAGATGATCCAACTTAATGCTACCTGTCGTTTGTGTGAGGAAATTAATACTCCATATAAAATTAGTTGCTGTTTTGAGGTTGGAATGTAACTTCAGCATCAGAAGGGCAAATCCTTACTCCATGATTACTGGCAAAACAGGCCTGCATAAAACCTAGGATTCTTGTGTTAGGCTTTACATGAATCAGGTTCATGATTTCCCTTTACATCTTACAGTTCATTCACTTTAAATTATGATATTTTCTTTTTTGGCAGAAAGTAGATGGTGACAACATGTTATTTTCTAATGCTTATAATTTCTGTGACAAGTCCATATGCCTGATACTTTTCTCCAGTTCCATTTTAATCAGGCAGCTCTAGCACTGTGAGTGGAGAACAGACTTTTGTTTAGAGCAGGTGCTTAAGTACTTGTGTGTAGACAAGAATTTACACACACATATCACTGCTATCAACTCATCCTGTTGTTGATGCATTATCATTCCAGTGGAATGAATATTATAGTTTTTTTACTTCAGACTTCTTCCCTATTTCTACCATGACCAAATCTGGCCATACAGCCATTCATCTGCCTTATGTTTTTATATCATGTGATAAAACCATGTATCTGCATACCTTATCCATGTGCTGTCCTCTTAACTCTTCTACAAGGACCACACCTGGGGCCAAACTTTGGCCTTTACATTTGTTTTATTCTAAAGGCTTCTTGGACGCAAAGGCGCCCTGCTATAGTTTTTCTATTCATGATAAGGTAGAAATAAGGAGCTTATATCATCAAATATGTTTGTCAAATAGCTTTTCACAATGCAGCACTTCCCCTTTTAGCAAAAGCCTGGATCTTGCAGAGCTCTAGGAAAAATTAAAACATACATGAACACACAGAGTCTGGCTATGGTGCTCCAAGATTCCCAGCTACATACATGCAGTATGGAGAAACAGGCCTTGTAGTCACCCCATTCAAGCTGTGTCAGGTAGGTAGCCAAGAATTCCTCAGAGCAAAAGCTTTTTCCATGCTCAGCGCTTTAAATGTCTGCATAGACCAAAGATTTTCTGAGCTTTTCTTGAATTTTTACATGGAGGTTCCCTACTGCAATCTATCTTTCCCTTTAGCTTCACCTGCAGAATTCTGGATGGCAAAGACGCATTTCGTCAGGTATATAGTTTTCATGGTTGCCTTGCAAATTTCTCAACTAGAAACAGTCCAGGCTGATTTTGCCTGCTGGTGTCAGACCCTCTGCCCTCAGTTCTAAAACATATGGGGAGAAAGAGGAGATCAATATTACAGAAACTTGTCATAAGACTTACTGAAGTTGGACACTTGGATGGATGACAAAGTGTCATCCATCATCCCACCAGAAGGATAATATTTTCTCTGAACAGTTTCTGGATTTCTTGCAGAAATGTCCATAATGTGTCCATGAAAAATTCAAGTTCATCACCGTCCTTTGGGCCATTCTCTTACCTGTATCTGCTTCAGTCCAGTGCCAGCTTCATTCATTGATATCATTCAACATCTCTCTCTCCAGTTGACTTAGTTACCCCCTCTGGATTTCTCAGTTTCATTCTCTAGGAACTGCTCAACTTCTTATGCCTCTTTTTGGATGCTACAGATCTTCCTTTTTATTGCAGATGTACTTAGAAATATCTGACTTGCAACAATAATCTTAAGAAAGAGATATTAACATAGGTGAAAAAATTGAATTGCAGCAAACAAGTATGTTTTCCTAACACACTGTGATATACACTCCTTGTAACTTGTCCTTGTATTCTTGATTTAGTCATGGTCAATATAGCTGCTGTTTCTGAAAAATCATCTCTCTGACCACTTCTGTCAGGCTTTTGTGTTCTACAAAACCCTCCTCAATTTCATATGCTGTATCATTGTTCTGGCAATTTTTGTGATTGTCAATAAATCATTAGTTTCCTTTAACAACCTCATATAACAGTGTTCAAGGAGCTTGCATGTTTTCAATATTTTTTCTGTTACAATTTGGTAATAAAATACATTGCAGTGCATAGTAAAAAATGCACACATCAAAGTTGCTTTTTACAGAATTAAAAGAATGAATCCTAATGCTGTAGGCAGATATTTCTGGACTCACAGGAGAATTTTCATAGATTAATCAGTTCCATACTCATAGTAGCTAGTACATCGTGAAAAGCATCATCATAAGATATTTAAAAGTAATTAGCATACATACATGTTTGTATGTGACCATTTGTGGATACTATGCTGTAGGCATTATTTTTCTATTTTTCTACTGAAGGCGATATTAAGAGGACAGTTGAAGTCAGATTTCAAACCCACCACTACTCTTTTCATGGCTGAAAAAGAAAGAAATCTAACTACCTGTAAGTTTGCTCTATGAGTTGCAGAACATCTGGTGAACAGCTGCTTTCTAAAGACACAGTTATTCAGATAATCTCACTGAATAGCTTTAGGGTGCTGTCTAGCAACAAATGGCAGAAACAACCTTATTATGGCTCATTCATAATGATAGCCAAAACGTCTCTCTTTCTTTTTTTTTTTTTTTTTTTTTTTTAATTATTTGAAATGCTTCTGAATTCCCAACATAGCTGTTGGGATCCAAGGTTATGATCTAAGAGAAAGGATATGTTATTTTAATTAAAGTAGCTTTTTACATTTTTTTTTTTTTAAAAAAGGTTACTTTTAAAACATTCCCATCCCCGTTATAATGATAGCCAAAACGTCTCTCTTTTTTTTTTTTTTTTTTTTTAAAGTACTTAACACCCAAAAATATGTAGCAGGGCATGTTTCCTGGGCATCTTCACAGCATTAACCCTTGCAATCCTGCTGCCTGTAAACGCTGCTCTGAAATGGATTGTTTCTCATTAAGGACCTACATTCCCTTTGGTTGCTTGCCATGAAGGGAAACAGCAGGTCACAAGTTATGTGCAAAATTGGTAATAAGCCCATGCAAAGGAAATAAATACCCCACAGCATGTTGCCAGCAGTTTCTGGAACCTTGCTTAGCACTTGCACGTCATACCTTCAAAGCTCTGAGGAAAATATCGGGGAGGGGGATGCTCAGGCATACCTCAGCATGCTTGTTCTCTCTATCATTTGCACCATTTCTTTAAAATCTGAAGAACACTTTTGAAACATCTCTCTCCCATTTGAACCTCCTGTGTGCTTGTGGTGCTCTATCCTGAATTTCAAGACAGAGTTCTCTTTCCTAGAAAACTTCGGGGTAGGAGATGTAAGAACTTGCCAAGCTCTCACCTTGTTATGACTTCCATCACAGATCTGAGAGCAGCAGAAGTTACAGGTTGCAGTGGGGAGAAAAAAGATGGAGGTGTAGTTTAAAGTGCACCCAAAGCACCGTTCTGTAGAAGTTAAGACACCAGATGAGCAATTGCTTCACAAAACAAATTTGTGAAGTTTGATCTCAACATATTTTTTTTGGTGTGTGTACCCTGTTCCAGGCAGGTGGTATGAAGTAAGTCAGGATGCAGCAGAAGTAACTCAGATACTTCTATGTTGCCATACAGAAAACCAATTAAGTTTATGGAAGCATGAGATGAAAATTCTTAGAAAACAGGAAAAAACTTCCAGAGCCATCCTGTCTAATCCTCTGCCCCACAGCAAGACCAATCTTTCCTGAACAATCCCTGGCAGAACTATCTAGCCTGTTCTCATGCTCCAGAGATGTCACAGCCTCCCAAACAAGTCTTTCCAGAGCTTTGTTAGCCTCACTTGTAGAGTTGTGCCAATGACTAACCTACCTTGATTCCTGCAAATTAAACACATTATTATATTTTTGTTTATTGTAGAGATGAAGATGGTGCATTGCCCTAAGTATCTGAAGACTACTCTCCTTGGACTGAGAAACCATGTCATCAGGGAAAAGCAGGTAATTAACAGGGTTGGTGGAAGCTCTGGAAAGCTATACTTCACAAAATGGGACCTGATATTTTGTGCTCTAAATCAGCCACATGCTGCACTTGATGAGGTGAAGACTCATTTGAAATCCATCTCATATACGATCTGGTATGTATTGGTTCTGCATGTAAACATCTCTTTAAACAGGCTCATGCCCTAGTCTATAGATGACCTGTAGGTCTACAGTAGTTTTTGTTAGAATATGTTAAGAAGATAGGCAGACTTTGTCTTATACAGTAAAAAAAGAAAATAAAATATGGCTCTGTTTGTGTCTCAAACCTCCACAGGTAGGGGAGTGCTGTAAATGCTTCACTGACTCTGTGCCAGACTCTCATGTTGAATCTTCATGTGCGTAGCAATGTGATGCTAGGTCCAAAAGAACATCAGATTCAACTTTTCTATTTTGAATGCTACTTTAAGAAATTAAGGCAATTAGACAACAGAAGAAGCAATCAAATAATTTAAAGACTACAAAATGCACACACAAAAATCACAGTCAAATTTTATTAACTTGTAGACAGTGCTTCAATCAAGTGGATATAGTGAGCATGTTCATACTGAAGGACAAACTGCAAGTGGAAGAATGCGCTTCCACAGAAGGCTATTAGTGCCAAATTAAAATTGAAATTTGTCCCTATTTCTATTGATATACTTAGGGCTAAAGAACTTATTTGAAGTCTCACCTTCAATTTTCTTTGCTTCTGTTAGGCATCAGACTCCGTAGTAACACAACAAATGTTTTGGGTTTTTTCCAGTACTTTAAATTCTTTTTTTTTACCTCTCTGGTGAAGGATTCTTGAGAACTAAGACATGCCAGTGCATTTGAGTGATACAGTTAAATAAGTCTTCACTTCTGTACTACAGGCTATAGCTATATAGCTGTATAGCTATACAGCTTCAGCTATAGCTGAAGAGATTTGAAAATAAATAACATGAAATACTATGCAGGAAATTTCACTTTTCAGAAATATTACTCCTTTACTGTAGCTCCAAGTGGATGTAACATCAAATATATTTTC
The DNA here is from genome assembly GCF_001431845.1 of Calidris pugnax. Taxonomy (NCBI): domain Eukaryota; kingdom Metazoa; phylum Chordata; class Aves; order Charadriiformes; family Scolopacidae; genus Calidris; species Calidris pugnax. The sequence goes on from NW_015090810.1 coordinate 2,801,744, forward strand.
AGAGATGGATTACATCTTATTTTATAATAATTATACTTTTTTGTTGAAAATGTCATTCTTACAGGGATGACTTCTTTTTTTATCAAAAAGCCATATTTTCTTTAAGATCATATTTGCTTTGAAAACTGTATGTTTTCTTCTGTGATTATTACATAGTGTATTGCAAAAGACTTCTACAGCCTTCTTCATCTGAAGCTATATGTGTGAGAAAGAGGTGAAAAACTACTTCCCTACTTTGCTGGCTGTCTCCTTCCAATGGCCTTTCTGTTCATTATATGGTGGAGGATGCACAGCTGAAAAGCAGATCAAATGCATGACATTAATTTACATGGTTTACACTACCTGTTTTACTGCAATAGAGATGCAGACAGATATCTGTAGGAGGGAAGTGTCTACTCAGAAGCAATACAGATTTGTATGCCAGAAAGCTTGGCCCAAGAATAGAGATAGATAGTGTTCATTTTGAAATGTGCTAAGGAGTGCATATTCCACATATTATAAGCTTTCCATACCATGGAGGTTCTGGAGCGAGGAGGATGAATTTTCAATTTAGACTGAAATATGCAAAAGAAGTATTGAATTAGAAAATGCCTGACATGCTAAAAGTATTCTTATTATTCAGCTTAAAAAAAATAGCTTTTTTTTCTCTGCCTCAGCTCTGAGCTGACCTTAGGCTAAGGTGAGAAGTTAAAAAGCATTGTTCTCCTTGTGATGCAGGAGTCTTTTTCATCTGAACCATTGAAAAAATCCTGAATACACATTGTTTGTAGATATCCTGACCTTGTTTCAATGTTAGAGGTGTCTAGAACTGGAATTCAAAAGAGCAGAGTAAAAGGACTTTGTAATTGCTCATCACAGTCTCTAATGAACATGGCATCTGTCATGAAATGGGTATTTCCCAAGGTATGTCAGACTCTTGCCTTAGATGATATGCAGCTGAATTCATACTTTTGCTAGGAGAAGAAAAATAAATCTTTCTTCAGGTCTGTTTAGACCCATACTTTTTGTCCACAGCAGACAAAAGTCTGGCATCTCATTTGTGGTTAGAACATAAAACTTTTCCCATTACATTTTTGATAACATATCAAAAAAACACTTCTTCTTGTTACAAGGAATTCAGAGTTGTGACTTAAGCAAAATAAATGGGAATTAAATGAAACCCCCAAAAGTGCAAACCTAAAAATTATAAAACCACAGAGAACAAAACAGAAATTCTGAGAAACATAAATCTTCCCTAGGGACAGACAGCAAGTGGGACAGGAGGTAGCGATATACTGTGTGCATATGTATATTGAAAGATGTTTATCCCTTAACAAAAGGAAACAAGTTAGATTTATATTTGTTGGGTTGGGTTTGGTTTTTTTTCTTATTTTAGCATTAATCTGCCTCACTCATTTTCACTACAGTAAGACTTTTGGATAAATCGTCTTTATTTTGCTCTGTTGATTTCTGCATTGTTGAGCCCACCATATTTCTCCCCTCTGTGCAGAGTTCCAGGGGAAAAAAATGGAACTGCAAAGCTATGGTCTTTTTTTTTATTTCAAACATGGTTTTGTCTCTCTCTGGATGAAACTGATTCAAGTTAAAGGAGGTGCCTGCATTTATGAATCCACTGAGTAGACACGTCTCTAGCAATTCTTCTCCCTACTTGAAAAAGGTCAATTGGAGGGGTGATGGTAGGTCCAGGTCCAATGTGCTACTCTGACCTGCGACCCCTGCTACAACTTCTGTCCTACATTGGTGTAGGAAAGGACCCTCAGATCTTCCCCAGTGGCAAAAGGCATGTGTAAGAGGCACAAGCTGTTGCTGCCTCTTGGTTGCACAGCCAGTAGCTGTATGGGCGAGCAGTGGGGAAAGGTAAGCAAATGTGTTTCCCTAGGTAGGGATGTGTGCCATGGGATCTGCTTCACAAAGGCTGCAGGTTATCTGTGTTAGCAGCCATCTAAAGATGAGCATAAGGTCTGGGTTCAGTTGAAGTTCAGTTAACGTTTTGTCAGTCTCTTTCTCTGCTCTTTATTTTCCCAATGGGTGATTTATTATTTTATTTTTTTAATATCTCACCACAATGACACAGAGAAATATTTATCATATTTTTCAACTCATGGTTAGAAAGTATGGAGTATATTGGCTCCATGTAACACAACACGTTGGTGACAGAGCCAAGCATTGAATGCAGAAATCTGGAATCCCAGGACAGCCTTTAACCCACAAGCTCTTTGTTGTGTTTGGAAGGAGACCACAGAGCACAAACTGTCTCTGCCGTGATATCACTGGGAATTATAGATAGCCATAACCTTTATCATTCCACTAGCATAGCTGGATGTTACTCTGAGTATATGTGAAATGTGACATAGAATAAGAAATGCTGCATGGAAAGAAGTTGTTTTTCTGCCATAATTCTGATGTATATTGCTTCATTGAAATACAAATAGCCAAAAATTCATGTTAACAATGCATTTTCATGTTTCCAATATACAGGCTTGTCATCGTTGTGATGATAGGATATTCGTATTTGTTACTAGGAGGTATAATTTTAACAGCTGAAAGTCAAGAAATCCAGGAGTTTGTCCTTTGAAATAACTTTTTTACTACAGAAACCCTATAAACTATTCAATATGACATCATGCTCATTTCATTCCTAAAGCTGAGAACAATCCTGCAATATGACTTTCTATTTTTTCCCTCCCTCTTTGTGGCATTTCAGGATGATTTGAGATATACAGATATATATATTTCCCTTCCCCTGGCATTTTATGTAGTCTTTGCAATAAAAGCCATAAGACTTTCAAAGTATTAAACCAAAAGACATTTGGAAAAAGAAGTTGACTTATGTCCTGTATTATATAGTTTCACAATATTCCGCAGCAAGGAACTGATCTTTGATCATACTTCCAGATGAAATATTTTTGTTTCTTTTTTTTTTTTTTTTACCATATGAAGTATTAATTGAACAATGATGCTTTAAAAATGTGCATATGGAGACAGTTAGATTCACCCATGTTATTGTAAAGCAACTTGTTTGATGTTTCATATTGTTCAGCACAAGAACATCATTAGAATATCCTGTCTGGCAAGAGAGGCTGTCATTTTGAAAATGAACCTTTGCCTCAGGTTTAAACTCTTGGGGTTTTTTTTTTATTTTCTCTTTTTTGGTCTAAAACTGAAACTCCCCACATATGCTGCTGAACTGTGTGCATCAGGCTGGATTCAGAGATCTCTGCAGTTTCATATGAACCAGACTGTCTGTGCCCAGAGGGCACTGCAGGCCCTACTGTCCCTGTCCCCAGGACCCCCCACCCTGCCCATGGACCAGGACCCCATTTCAGCCTCCTGCGGTGTCAGTCCCTGTCCCAGTGATGCCACAGGAGGGCCAGTATCCAGATCCCCACACCCCTGCCCTGCCCAGGCCAATTGACAAATTGGTGATGAAGAAACATGCAGCAAATTATGAGCATATTGTGAATGCCATAAAAATGGGAAATAGAGCAGGTTCTGAGCTGGTATAAACAGCACAGCCTTGATGTGTGCGAGCTGTGGGTTTGCTTGGCCCCAGCAGATACCATGCAGACTTAGCTGAGATGTGGCAAGAGCCCTTACGCATCCAGTAGGGAACATTTAGGCATTTCCAAAGTACCCTAAGTTGTTGGTATAACGCAGCATTGGCAAATGTGTCTTTCTAAGGGAGGTTGCTGAAAATCAGAAGGGAATTCTACCAGTTTAATAGAGCAGGAAGCCCCTTTCTGCCACAGCTATCTGAATTTTAGCTACAAACACAAGGTGAGAAAAGCCGACGTTACTCCAGACGTGCTGTGGATTGGCCATGTGGCCTTGCTCTGCACCCGCCAGTCCATGATGATGAGCCAGCTCTGGGAAAGCTCATGTTGATCCTAGAAGTGATATTGTTGTGAGTGATGCAGAGATACACACTGCCTTCATCCTTGGAGGATTTCCACCCTATCATGGGGTAATGACTTCATTGCAATGCCTACACTGCTAAATCTGCTAGTCCTTCTCAAAGCAGGTCATATTAAATAGATGCTTTGAATGTGTCTCAGCCAACATAAAGCTACTGCTCTGTTGATTTGCCCCACACTGACAAAAGTAATGGAATTTTATCCTGTAAAGTTTTAACTGTTGTGGTTTGGGTTTTTTTTCTGATTATTCAGCATAATTTAGAATAGACGGTCTATATTGTCAGCACTGTATGTTTATTAACCCTTTTTATCTGCAATGAACAGTTAGCTGGGTGAGTTAATGCCAATATTTTGGCAGAAGGTAAGTCTTATGGAAACACTAAGAAATGGCATTAATGAACATAGCACTATGCTGCATTTGCAAATGAGCCCCAGTGTTTTGGCATTAGCTTTCTGGGAGCTGCACCCTGAATGTGGAAAACACCCCATGAGTTGTTATTGAAATGTGGATTTCCCAACAGGAATTCTTTTTAAAGACAATTACTATTTTAAGGTTACATTACAATCTTTTTTACAAAGCAGGTCTCAAAAAAGAAAGGGGGAGGAATGGGAGGTTCAAGCCCACATTGGAGCTTTTCCAAGGATTTTTATAGGTGTTGGTGGTTATCTCATATTATAATTAGTGCACTTGGGAAGGATATCTTGGCTATTACTCGGATAAATCCAATCTTTTACAGTTTAATAAACCGAGGGTAGTCACTGAGATGGCTCAACAACATACTCACCAATGGTGTTTGACAGACATCTTAATATTTATTCAGTTCCCTTGGTACATTGGTCTGTGCGCAGACTACATCCCAGCTGATCATGTTTTGGCTAGCTCATAATACTTTGGATGTGGACAATGCATATACTTATATGGTTTTCTTGAGGAACAGACTACTTTCTACAAAAAAAAACTTCCAGATACGCATCTTTGCCACCGGCTGGCAATGGAGCCACTGCATGTGATACTAAAATTTCTGATTGTCACCCCCTTATTGTCACTGTCCTCTCCTGTCTCAGAGATACTCCCTCCCTTCAGATTTCACCACTCCTTTCCAAATACCTCATCTACTCATCCCAGTGATACTACTCACCCGCCTCTCTCTCTCCTGAATGAGTTCCCAGGCTTCTACCACCACAAAACTGAGTTTATCCCTTTCTGGCCTAGAAGCCCTCAGCCAGCTTCACCTTACACACTTTATCCATAAATCAATCAATGATGGACACATATCATCTTCTGATTTTATTTTAGCTGTAAACTTTCAGTCTGCTTTATCAGGTTCTACTGATTTTGACATTGACTGATACAATCTCCCTTTGTACAGAGAGATTTCCAGACAAAAGTGGTGGTTTTTTCCTCTTTTATAGTTGGACTAGATGATCTCCAGAGATCCCTTCCAACCCCTTATGGGTCTATGATTCTATGAACCTCTGATGATGTAAGAAGTTCATTTGAGCTCTTGGGAGCTTATTGCTTATGTTTCCTATTTTCTGTACTGAGTTCCTGCATTCACCCTTTATGCCTTTTGTTTCTTTAGTATTTACTGCAATGGATTAGGTATGTAAACACATCTCGTATCTGTTCTAATTAGGTGCAATATATAGTGCATGTAACTCATTTTTATTTTCTCCAGTTAACTAAGTGAATCTGCGGTATCTTCTACCGGATCTGAACCAATTTTCCAGAGGTGCCAGAACTGCAGGGCTCTAATTCTCAGGTAAGACTGCAAGCCATGTAAAGCAAAGTACCTAATTTCACTTCTCTTCCACCATAGATATGGAAATAGATAAAAGTTCACATACACTTAAATGTATTTCAGAATTTTGATCATTTTTGGTCAGACTGGCAACAAACTCCTCCATCCTCACTGAACAAATTGTTCTCAATATTCTTTTGGCATAAGTAGACATTAGATGCATCAAAATATTGTGATTTGCATGTTAAAGAACTAACTAGCCAAGATACCTTGCTCATTTTGGGGCACCTTTACTAAGCAAATCTCTGAATTTTTGTGAGAGATGTTATTTCTGAAAACTATACGATGCACATTGCATCACCCTCCTGCATCTCCCTCCTTAGTCCTTTAAACTCTTTAAGGTCTTCTGGAACATAAACATATACCTATTTTTAAATAATAGAATGATTTTTAATAATAGAAGGCTTGAGAGATTGCTATGATACTGCAATTTACATACTGCAGATCCCTTCTAACTAGTTGGACCATGGAGCCATAAAGCTTGAATAAAATTTTTGAGCTGTGCCCTTACTTTTTGTATATGAGCTTTTAACAGAGATAATGTTCAGCTGCTGTTTGTCCTTTAAAGCTATATTCAAATCTGAAGAGCAACCAGTAAAATTATATTACTCTCTCTCATAATTTATTATTTTAGGTATTCACAGAAGCATCCACATTTTTTCAAATGGTTACGTAATGGCAGATGGAGCTCCATTCTTGTTAATCTGGAAAAATAACACAGATTTGGGATTCTGAGCTAGAATAGATGCAATTTTGACTATCAGTGGCAGAAATATTAGCAATTACTGGTTAGTTACTGGTCACAGAATGTTTATTGTTGATGACAAATAGCAATGCTTGAATGTCACATTTATCACTGGGCTTGTGCAGCTCTGTATGTATGTCTTATGGCGACTGTGAGGCTGCTTTAGCTCTCAGCTTGACACAAGGCTCTGTGACAAAACCAAGAGAAATGTCTGTTTATCAAGGAAAAAGGACAGTAACCGGCACAGACCACAGAAATAGTTCTCCTATTACTGGGTTTTTGACAGACCTATTTCCTCTTTAAATGCGGGGCGTTGACCAGGAAGCTATATTTCATGGTCAATGGTTAGAAGGTTGGTTAGAGCTTTGAGTAAGAAAATGGAAAATATTTCAATCAGAAGGAAATGAAGGGCAATAAAAAAGGAATCCCACCACATCTTTCATGGGTAGCTGCTCACAGTAGAACCGTAAGTGAGGAGACTCTCTTCCAACTGAAAAATCCAGTGTATTTCTTTCATAAAAGCCCTGATTGTTAATGAGGCATTACCCTGGCCTCCTTTAGTGTAGGAACAGATATAAACTGAAGGTGAAGGAAACCGTCTGGCAGGAAAGGAGGCATACAGACTTGAAAGGCAGCATTAGCTTTGTCTTTTGAAGGCAAACAAGGCTGCCAGGTTGCCAACAAGATCATGTTCACATTACTTAGCCAATAGCTGTTGCCCCACACAGCCACACATGAAAGGCTGGAAGCCTTTATGTTTTTTCTAGCCATGCCTTAGAGCCTACAAATATCTTATCTTGCCCTATGAACCACCTAGATTCTTAAGTCATTGTTGTTACTATGGCACTGCTACTGCAGCAAGGAATCACATATACAGCTCCTGATGTTTTTAAATGTGAATTTGGTATCCAGCTTCTCATCCATTGGTTCAATAATTTACCTTTTTTTGTCCTAAGATGTTCAATATAATTTTAGAATTAAAGAGATTTCCAATTTTCCAGTAAGTTGGTAGGTGACTGCACCACTTGACAGACTTCAGTATTAATGTGAGGTACATGACTAACTGTTCTACCTAATGTTCTGTAGAGTTATCCCAGATCTTGGAACACTGCTGCCTAGATAAAGCAATGATAGTGAATTGCTTCCTTTGTACAGAGAGATTTCCAAACAAAAGTGGTGGTTTTTTCCTCTTTTATAGTGGTCTTTAAAAACATGCTTTGATACAAAATACAGTAGATACTACACATGATCTCAATAGATTCTTGTTTAGAGACTTCCTTGAAGAGTCCCAGTGGCCTCTTCTTATATTAAAGTATGCCACTAGGAATATTAAATTACTGTCCCACCTATTTCCTATAGCGTGTTATGTACTCTAAAACTCTGCCAGAAACATGAACAGGGTTACTGTGTTATCAATAAAAGCCCTTGAAATTGCATTACGTAGCATACACAGGTTTTGGTTTGATATGTTTATAGATGCCTTTTTCTATTCCACTATTAGAGATTTTTTGATTTGGTAAACTGTAAGGGTAGTACAGCTGCATACACCTGTTTGTCACAAACAGTGGAAATATACACAGGTAAAAGTTACAGTATTTCTCTATAGCCTGTTCTTTGTTATAGGTGAATACCAAGCCTTCTCAGTATGGAAAGGCAACTTATTATAGTCATCATGGCCAAATTGTTTTCATCATTAGAGCATGTTACTCAGGACTGCATCCAAATTACTTTATACATGCTCTAGCTCTAGGCAATCCTGCTTCAGCAGGGGAGTTGGACTAGATGATCTCTATGGTCCCTTCCAACTCTAGAAATTCAGTGAAATTCAATTCAGTAAAATCAATGTCATTTCAGGAGCAAATAGTTATTCTCCGGGTTAATCATCAAGTGCTGCCAAGTATTATCTGGCTGTTTCCCAAACTGTTAAGTTAGACCTCTGAACATCCATAAGTTCTAATCCACAAAGAAGTGAACATGATAATATCTAATCATGATACCAAACAGTATTTTCAATCAAGTCTTCAGAAACTATTTTCTATATTCTGCAAGGAACAGAGTGTGGGGCTGAGCTTTACTTTTACTGAAATAAACCTATTTTCTGGAAAACCCAAATAAATAAATAAATGTATTTTTAGCTCTCAGATGCTGCTCATTTCAGTAAACTTGCAAAGTAAGAGCTCACATTCATCAGAGAATTTTCCCAATACAGTTTAGACAGGCCAAATTTTGCTGCCTATCACATTATGCAATCTTTCAGCTGAGAACAAGTTTGCACCTTGCTAAACCTGAACAGAATCTGACTCAATACTTGATTTTCATTGCTATTAGCAAGGCAAACAGATGTATAGAAAAAAACCAAAAAAACCCAACCAAAAACCCAACAACCCACTCAATATGCTTTTGGCTATTAAAGTAAGAATGTCAAAAGGAAGCAGAATAAGTACTGCCGTTGCCATAGTACCACATGAATTGTAAAGAAATGGCTAGCCCTCTGAAAGCTTAAATGCATCCATATGCAACAGCTTACATGTACATATGTGATTTAAAGGATTCTTGGTCGTTTCCCTGGTAAAATTATATGTCTCCAATTGGAGGTCTTTTAGTATCTCAGTTTCTCTAATGGAAACCAAACATACTAGAAATTGGCATATAAATTACCTTCGCTGCATTGTACCACTAAGAAGAGTGTAACTAGGTACTAATTTAGGTCATGTAAGGTAAAAGGGATCCAGAAGTGACGTCTAGTCAGCTTTCCTGCAAATATTTTGCCTAGAGCAAAGAGAGTGTGGGAAAATCTGTGTGCTGAGCAAGCACAATATTTTTGCAGATAAAGCTTGCCAGGCTCAAAAGCTTAGGGAATGAACAGCATCTCCAAAGAAAGCAGGAGAGAGGATAAAACTGCATCAGAAACCAAGAAAAGGAGATAGAACAACAAAAAATCCAACATATAACTTCTCTGATCAAACACACTGGCTGGTCCCTCCACGGATCATCTTTTAGACAGCCCAGCAAAGGAGCTCCTGGGACCTCCTTCAATGGCAGAATGGCAGTGGCTTATATACAAACGTGCACATTTGTTATGAAGGTATGTAAATTTTAAACAACTGGAAAAAATGGTTACTGAGAGAATCAATATGTATTTTTCCTACAAAGCAAAAACAGACTGTAAAAGTCCAATTCCACAGGAAGCTCTATTCTTGGTCCAAAACAGCTATTTTCTACATTTACCCTTTTCTGGGTCAGGACTAGATGCTCTGAACTTTTCCACAGTTAGATTTTATCTAGGCGAATATAAACGGGAGTAGAAGCTACTTTCATTTTTCTCATAACTTTTCAAAACATCTGATGCTCTGTAGTTCTCATTACACAGCTCAAGTCTTTTCCACTCAATTCAGCATGGCCCGTCTGCGAGCCTGGATTTGCTTAATGGTAATTCCATGAGTAGGCAGGGGTGCTCAGCTAGGACACATAGGCCGCAGGCTCAGCAGTCTGGAGGTGTGCGGCGTATGGAAAGGCAGGCTTGGCACACAGTGCCACAGCCACCACTCCAAGGTTATGGAGATAGATAAAACGTGTGTAAGCACCCCTGTTTTGTGTTTCATGCCAGCCATAGGATATGATTATCTGCCATCTGCTCACATTAGGGTCAGTAAAATCCATATGGGTGGGAGCATATTGATCTCCCATCCTTAACCCTTGCTACAAAAGTTCTGCTCAGTAAGTTGTTTCCTTCTGTCCCACTCTTTCCACATGTGCTGCTGCTTCTTTCTCCATCCTTCTTTCATTCTTTCCCTTTCACACCCTTTCCCCACTTCTCAGCCCTCCCCCTGTACACAGCCCCCGTGGAGGGGACGAGCCCAAAGGAAGGTGAACACAACTCAGCTGCACCAACCCTGAGCCCAAAACACTATCCCTGTCCCCCAGGCCCTGTGCTTCCATGTACGCTTCCCTATCATCCAGCACTTCCTAATAGTACAGTTTTCCAAAGTTTCCCCATAGGCAAGTGTTCCTGCTGGAAACATGTCTGTGGCATGTTTCCTTTGCTGCATTTAGCTGAGAGAGTGGGTTATGGTGGTCACGGATATTGTGATGACCACTCCCTCCCATAAGAGTAGATTTCAAAATCTACATTTTACATAGCTATGAATTGGATGTATTGAAGTAGAAAGTAAACTTTATTGACTAGTTTTTCATTTGCTGGTGAGTTTTGGAAGGTACACACCAAGTATCATACAAAATATCATGTATACCTTCCAAAGAGGATTTTGGCATGGGTTGCACCTTCCTTGTACTCACCAAAGACTGCCCTGCATTTTGTGGGTTTGTTGACATTCTTTTCTTTTTTTTTCTGCTGCACTGTTTTGAGAATCTGCCTTTGGCAGATTCCTTCCTTCCATGTTCCTTCCAGACCTCACCAACCAGGCTCAGTGGAGCATATGGTTTACCATTCTCCATGTGTTTTTTATCTTGTAGTTTCAGGGTAGACTTTCCAGGGAAATACATATGATATCATCCATATTATATTAATTATAATTAGCTAATTCTACAGCTATTTGTCAGGCAATTGCATGGCTTGTCCTAGGAAAATAGTGTAACTCAGACTATCCTGCCCCATGCATAGTTTCTGGAGTCTTTCACTTGCTGGTAGCAGTAGGTTCTGATTACCGTGTTTTGTTTTTTTTTTCAATTGCATGGCTTCTGGTTGTAGCTGTGTACTTGTCTTGGTCTATAAGCACCAAGTATATGTCTTGACATGTTGTCCTGTATCAGACTGCCACTAATGCCATGGGTGGGAGCACTTCTTCATACTGGAGAGGCTGCTGATACTTTTTCTTCAGCACTTATTAACAGAATCCGAGCAATCGTAACTGTCTGTTCACATTGGCTCTTTGCCCAGCTGTGTATGTTGATGATGTGATGTGATTGAATTCCCATTCACAGGTAAACTGTACAAATTCATTGGAATTAAATTCCTCTGGGTCCTACTTTTTGGGCTCTTTTAGCAGCTGAAAAGCTTTAATATTTTCTTCGGTGGTAGCTGCAGGAGTGTCTGACAGTTTGTCTGATTCTCCAAAGCTTAAATACGTGCTTTATAGTGAGAATTCCCATTATTCCTTTAAAGCCAGCTATGAACACTGTATGCTGGGGAGAGGGAGGCTGGGTGTTCCAGTGGGTTGATCTAGATCTTCTCTGCCTCCCATTGATCTGTCTTGCCCCACACACCAACACTGGTCAGCTTCGATCACATTTGGAGAGGAGGTAGTGTATCTGGCTTTTGTGAGACACTCCTTTTTCTGAGCTGGCTTACAAGTATTTTTGTGATTGATTTCTCTTCGCGGTGACCTGGGGATGATTGCTGTCATGGTTTAACCCCAGCTAGAAGCTAGGACCATGCAGCCACTTGCACAGCTCTCCCCCTTTTTCCCCAGAAGAGTAGAGAGAAGAGGGATAAAAGGAGGGGAAAAGAAAGGAAAAAAAGACCCCACCTTGTGGGCCGAGATAAAGACAGTTTAGTAGAAGCGTAAGGAAAATAACAATACACACCTTCACCCTTCAGCATCCTATGTCTTTCTCTTTTGGTGAGCTTTGACACAGTTTCTGTTGACACAGTTACATGACCTAAAACCAAGGCATTTATCAATATAACTCTTTCTTTAAAAAGCATACAGGTCTAAGTTTTCTCTCTGTTACTCCTAATTGTTGATTTTGTTTCAGTATGCTTTTTCTTGTAAATTCATGCTTTTTCAGTGCTACTTGATGAATTCCAGCTGTATCTACTTCATTCACAATTAGCCTTTAAATGTGTTGTGTTCATTGACTTATCTCCACATTCAGGAATAGGTTTTCAATGACTCTCAGTTTTGGCATCTTTTGTCTTTATCTTCTTAAATAACTCCTCTTTCAGTATTTGCCAAATTCACAAGATAGACCTCAACCTCTTACCTTAGGGTGGCTGTTCTCTTGATTTTCCAGATTTTTGAGCTTTAGTGCCTGAAGACATTCATTCATTTCTTACACAAAGCATTTCTAAGGAACGTCATATATTACGTCAAGGATTTCACATGGCTTATCTATGTCTCCTCCAACATCTCGTGTCCATTACACATAATCCTGTCACTGTTCATATTTTCATTTTGCTTCTTTTCTAAGCCTGTGTCAGAAATGCAGAATTCTTCCATCAGGATCTAAAAAATATCCAATTTACAAACCACAGTGCTTCATGAGATTTGGTTGTGGAGCTGGGATTTTACTATGACAACATTTTCTCTCATTTATTTCACAAATGTTCTTTTGCAACATTCTTCTATTCCTTCATTTCCTCAGCATTCCTACATTCTGACTCCATCAACCTGCTCAGATCATTCATTTCCCCTACCTTACTCTCTACTTTTACTTATACTACTATACATTTTATAATATACAATGATAACAAAAGCCAAGGCAGGAGAATACTCAGGTTTTACTTCCTCCATTACGCACGAACTACTTATTCCCAAATCCCTGTTTTAAGTAGTAATTTTAAATACTTAATTAATCTTCAGAAAAAATGCAAATAAGTCATCCCAAAAATAAAGTCCGGAAACTAAGCTAGCTTTGGATCCCACATTGATCCCAGTGAGGTACATACCCTACCCAGCAGCCTACAAAATCATTCCTTCTCTAAACCTTTGTCTGTGATAGTTCCAGTTAAAATTATTCCATTCATGTTGTAACACCTTTAGTAAGAGAAAGAGCCATCACACTACTACATAGCCTATGACTGAACAAGTAAGTACATAGCCCCTAGTGGAGTGCCCTGAGTCCCTTAAAGGATAAAAGTTAGTCCTGGCTGTTCCTGTATAAAAGGAGAGTATCAGCCCAACAGTTATTTGAAATGAAGGAGTGACTCACTCCTGGTTATTGAAGGACCTAGGTGCTTGCTGTCAGAAGACCATTCAATGCTGTTAATTCTGAGTTTTACAACTGTTTATCTCGCCTCTTTCAGGGCTCTAATCTTCACTTTCCTTGGATCTGACCTATCTCACTCTCTTTTACGAGGTGGTGCGTTTCCCTATAGTATTGTGAAGGGACTTAGTGCCTAGGTCAAGACTGTGAATTCTCTTGTGGGAGCAGGGGCCACAAAGCTGTGGTTTCTTAACTTGTGGGCTGTTTAACGGGGCTTTTAGAATTAGAAAAAGCTGTACTTAGCAGTGTAGAAGCAAGCAAATACTGGCTGCAAATTTTTACACTACACGGGGAGCTGCAAATTGTCCTTAATTATTCATTGCTCAGTTTTCCCACCTGGAAGAGTTTCCACACCTACAGGTAATTATCACAGCTCCCTGCCATGCAGCAATGACACTGCTGGGAGGCACTGTACTAAAAGAGATTAGTCAAAAGGGAATAACGCGTGTAAATATCTGAGAAACCAGGTTAGGCATTGCAATTTGTAGTGTCACAGTGTCTAGGATCCTCTGTAGAGAAAGGCTCATTTTCCTATTTAGTATCATAGTAAGGTGCCTCTTAATGGAAGGCTGATGGATTATAACTCTCTACATAATGCCCAATGGGGCTCTGAAGTTAGTGTTGCACGACCAAAGGCCAAGTGCCAGTTGCCTGTCACATCCCACCCAAAACCCTCCTCTTTTTGCAGGACCACAAAAAAAATATATATATATATATGTGAGGCTTGCACAGTCACCACACCTGTAAAGACAAAAACCTACAATGCATGAGCCCGTTTTATCCAGGTTTCTTGTGTAACTCGCCCACTCCCCATGCAGAGGGAGGACCCAACCCAGAGCACCATTCCCAACCTTCCCTACCAGTGCCTTCAACCTGATGCTGCAGTATCTGCTGCTTGCCCAAGGGCTGCTTTAAAGCAAAAAAGCTTGAAATGACAATACTGGAGGTGAGAAAAGGTAGTCCAAGATGCGAACAGTTTTGCTGTCATGTAAGTTCTAACCAGGCCTGTGTGTAAGAGGAAAAGAATTTACAGTCATGAAATACCCTTGAGCTTTCAATTTGGAAGCAACCCATTCAGTCCTGAGTCATCTGCACTTGTCTGATTTGATGCTTTTCTTCAAGCTCCTTGGCCCCAAAAAGGAGAGAGACCATAATGGAAGACAGTATTGTAGAGGGTTGGTGCATTTTAAATAGCTGCTTTAGAGGCAAAAAAATCCTTATTCTTTGCGTGGAGCTGATGTGATTTTATTTAGTATTTTCAGCATTGTTTTAAGATTTAGGGATTCATTTTGGTATAGATTTTTTTTCTTCTTTTCTCTCTTTTTTTTTTTTTTTTTTTTTGTTTATCTCTCCTCAGTTTTTTCCCCTGCCTTCCAATGACAGTCAGTCATACAGCTGTATTTTTTCTTACAAGCTTTTTGGTTTTGATAGGATATGTCGTTATTCTCAAAGTAGCTATTTATGGAGCTTTTGAAATCAGTTCTGTGTTTTTCTTTTTTTTTTTTTTTTTTTTTTTTTTTATTCTGAATCAAAAAACCCCTAATCATCTCTTTCTCTGTGGGTGCCCGCGTCCCCCCGGCGCTGGGTGGGCTGTGGCCGCCGGGCTCCCCGGGCAGGGCTCCTTCGGGCAGGGCTTTGTTCCGCTCTGCCCTCGCCCCCCCCGGCTGCCCGGGCACCGAGGAGGCTTTACCTTTAGAAAATCAACCTGGGAGTGTGAAGTAATTCATTAAAAAAAAATAAAATAAATAAATCCCCTCTTACGTTCAAACTTGCGAAAGTTATTGAGAAATACCTAGGGTGGAAGGCGGGCCTTCGCTTTTACTCTGCGTCCATTCAAGCTCCCTGACTTTTCAGTACTGGTAGGCAAACAAACTCTCTCATAGCCAAGCTCTCTGGTTTTTGGTTGGGTTTTTTTGGGTTTTGGTTTTTGGTGGGTTGTTGTTGGTTTTTTTTTTTGGTTTTAGTTTTTTTTTTTTTTTTTTTTTTTTTTTTTTTTTTTTTTTTGCTAATTGTATAAGTGTCTTGTGATTTTTGGCAGGTGTTCTGGGCTTGTTCTTCAGCACAAACTCTGGACAATGAGCTCGTGAGTTCAGAAGCATTTGCTTGTCTGAGTTGAGATCTCTGGCTTGCACCTCATTCCAGCACTAGTTTTGGTGCCATACAGAACTTGCCGGCTGGTTCAAAATTACGACACAGACAACACTATGTGCTTAGAGGAGAGTCATTCCAACTGTCCAGGCAGGAAAATTAGGCCGCAAAACTGACAAAACCAGATCTAACTTGCAGCTGAATGCTGTGGGCCAGATCCTCAGATAGATTAAATCATCATTAGGTCATTCATGTTAATGGAAGGATGTGCTGATTTACCTCTGCTGAAGGTTTTAGCTGGCCTGTGTATGTGCCTGCTGAAATGAAGAGGGCTTTCCAATAAGTGATGTGATTTTGAGTCATTTGTTTAGTACATTTTTTGTTTTATTCCATTTTTACTGTCCGTTTTTCACTTACCAGGGCACAGTCACCCCCCTCTCTGGTCCACTCAAAGTTTCTAACTTTCCGCTTTCCAGGTCTTGGATAATCAAGCATTAAACAACTGCTCATACCAGGTCAGTATATAGACTATTTAGTATCAAAAAGTAACCCTTTATGGTGCAGCTCTTAGTGCTTGCCTGTAAACAATGTGAAGTTGAAGTCCCTTTGCCCCAGCCACCAGGTGGACAATTTACACAGAGCTTAGATCTTAACCGGGCAACCAGGTTTCAGTTGTAGAAGAGAACTGAACATATTACTGCTATTCAGGATATTTTTTGTGGCTTCTCTTGGCAAACAAGTATGAAGATAAAAGAGCTTCAGTAGGTAATTGTTACAAACTGTTCAGAAAATAATGAATGCTCTTTGTACATGGGATGCTGCCAGCTTTCTGCTCTGTCATTATGAGAACATAAAGAAAGGCAAGGAATGGGAAGGCAACACATTTGCCCTTAACAAAAAACCACATCTTCTTCACAATGCCTGATTTAACTGTGGAAGTCATTGTCATAAGATACTACTGAGGCTTCAAGAAATAGGATGGTTTCAGTATTGCGGCCAGATGTGTACTAGAAGGAAAGCACTTTGTACACTTGAGTACAAATGCCCACTGCATTTGAAATTTATTTCTGTCTAAAGTATTTGATAGGGGCCTTCTCAAGAAATTAGTTTCATGCTATGATTCAGCCTGCCATAGAAAGTCTTTTATTTCTATTTTTTCATATGCTTATACAATATGCCTTTGACAACTAAGTAGCAGAACAGTATTCACTCTTAATATAAGATTTTTTATTCTTATATAAAAATACTTTCCAAATAAAATTTATGGATATAGAAACTAAGACTTAAAGGAGCAACTAAATTCTTTTGGTGTTACAGATCAAAAATAAAATACAGGTTTCTTAAATTAATCTAATGACTTTTTCAATTCTTCCTGCTTGAAGATTGACTTAGAGAATTCATGTGTATTCCTAAATAGCTTTGCTCTGAAAAGTCATATTATTTTTAACAAACTCAATTTAAGATAGAATAATCTTTTCAAGAATAATGAATAATCTTATATTATGCTAATGGAAATTAATGCATTATTGCATGACTGGAATGTCTTTTGGAAATGTGAATAGTTCCAACATAAAGGTCCGGTGATGTAATGATAAGAAAATTGTATGGTAGACTAATAGGCTTTTTTCTGAGAGGTCCTAGGGATATTAGAAAGTAAAGCCAGGAGTTAGTAGACTTCTGGAATTCACAGACTACTGGTAATTAAGAGACAAGCTGAAACTAAGAACGATAAGCCGTTATCAGTAGGATTATATTTGCTATACAGCAAAATGCAGCTCCACTGGAAAAGGAGTAAGGACCTGCAAATCCAGTAGGACGGAAGGGAATTGCTTTAAACAGATAGCATGCTCCTGCTCCACAACAGGCACAGATCTTGATAGAGCCATGACTTGCTCTTTTGTTGGTTTTGACTTTCAAAATCCAAATCCTGGCTGCCATAGGCTGTACGTAACTGAAAAATTTAACTGAAGAAATTTATGTTAGAAGATTCATTGAAGGCTATGAAGTACAAAGAAAGCAGCAGTCAGCTGTAAATCAGCAGAAGTGGAGAAGGTGTGCCAGGGATGGCATCGCAGGATTGTCCTGCTGTTTTTCTTTCTCTAGGCATCCACTGAAGGCCACTGTCAAGGATGGGGTACTGGAAAAGAAAGATTTCTGCCCTGATAGAGCAGTTCTTATGTCACCTGCCTTCACAGACAGGCACTGTCAGGGTAGAGTCTTCTTGCACAAGGAAGCCGTATCACCAGTTGCATGCTCTTCCGTCTATGTTCAGTTCTGGTTTGCTTTGTGATTTGTTACAACATTGTGTCCTGCCCCATTTTTTCAAAGGACTGGAGAAACAATCAACATTGTCTGTCTGGAGTTCAGTAGCAACTTTTTGGTTCTGTTAATTTCAGAGTGCTAAAGGCCTGAAAAGTGGAATGGAAGCAACATTTCTGGTAAGGAGTTTTTAAATGATACTGCACACAGTGGCCCCAAATCAGGAAATCCAGTGGCAGTCCCCTCAGAGAAATTTGCTTGACATTACAGTACATGTATGGCCGCCAAGAATAGATCTCATAGCGGTGCCAGCTAACTTTCTCATCTGAGGTAACTCCTTTTGTCACCTAAGCCGTTCCTCCACATTGGGCAGTAAGTCAGAAAGTCACTGTCTCTGGACTGTTTGCTGAGCTTTAGTCTAGACTTAGAATCAAAAGTCTCTAGTTTCTGTGCTGCTCTCATAAAAGTCATTTCCTAGAACAATAAATAACTAGTCCAGGGTCTCAGATACTTTAAAAGCTACACTTACAGTTACAGTTGGACAAATACCGCACATTTTTAATGTAAATAACCATATAAAGTTTTAAATGGTGCATGGGTCAATCTCACACTCCTTTTACATTCATTTCTTTGGAAACATATAAGTGATGGAGTTTTAGCAGCACTTACGTTTGTGGGAACAAATTTTTGAGGTCATATATACTAACATGAAAAGTAGACTGCATATGTAACTACTCAGATCAGAAGGGCCTTTGGTTCACATCCCTACTGCAGCTCAGTATTTATTTGTGCACACTAACCATACCCAGAATTGCAAGAGTCTTTCGCTACCCCAAGGTGTACATAAGCACCTAATAAGAACCTCAAAGCTTTGAGAAATTTCAAAAAATACCCCTTAGGTTAAGGTCCATAAAGGACTTAGATATGTAAAGATCGGCCTAGGCACTCAAGTTTAAAATGTAGATTCTCAAAATCCTCAGTAGGTGTTTATGTGTTAAAGTCTGTCAGTGCTCAAGCTTCTGATATGCTTCACAGGTGCCCAGAAAGCCACCTACTGAATTAATAACGGTTCTCTGAGAGGAAGGAGTAACTCTCCTCTGGTTTTCTGAAATAGGGCCTTACCTCACACACCAGTCTTCAAGAGACTGCAGTTTAATGAATCCAAAGTAGAAAAGATCAGCCCATCAAAGGAAGGACTTGAGGCTTGCTCCTGCCAGAATGCCTTTTTAATAATAAGTTTCATTATTTTCTTAATCTGAATCTCCCAACTCTGTGCAATGTGTGAAGAGTCCCAGAATCCAGTTTGAGCTATGGCTTCTGCTTTAGGGTACTCTTGTATTAGATGCCATAGTGCCCATGTTCTTTAATAGGCTTGAATCTCTGTGCCCACCTGCATCTTGGGGAGCTAAGAGCCTATGTGCATCTGACAATTCTGCAATGTGTCTTTCTGAATCTTTAAGTCCCTTGTTATCTTGGAAACTATGACTAGCAACCTAGCCTCTATTTGATATGCACAAATAGATCTATGGGATCATCTTCCTACCTCACAGAGTTCTTTCGCGTCTTCATTATTTTTTATAAAGCGCTAAACTGTATTTCTGATGAGAAGAGGGGGTGAGCTGATAAATACTGAAGAGATCACTAGTATGCTGCAGCAGAAAAAGATTATACTGATCAGATACATTTGTTATAAATTATTCCTCAATGATGAGTTGTTGTATAAATGCACCAGTGTGTAGTCTCTCCATAATTTCCATCTTCCTTCTTGGATGCTTTAGCACAATAACAACAAAAGCAAAAGCATCTGTAAGATTAGGTGCCAGTGGTGAAATTCCTCAAGTAAAAGCTTGCATTGACATTAATTGACCTGTTATTTTCCCTTCCAGACTTAAATCTTGACTTTTTGGGTCTTGACTTAAACACAGGATCCAAAAATTGCTGACTGAAAGGACATCAAAACTGTAAGATGTGATGATCTTCCAGTGTGCTGTCTGTAGGGTCTTGGCATAGAACACAAGGATGTTTAGGAGTTTAGCACCTTGCTAGATTGATCTGAAAGATGAAGAAGGAATATACTTCTGTTGAACATAGAGCCCAAGTTCACTTCCCTGTATGTTAGCAGGGATTTCATCAAGCAATAGTGGGGCAAAATTAAGAAGGCCCAACCTATGACACCATTTAAAGATCAAAGTGAATGGGCCATACAACTGAATAGCAGTGGGAGTAAGGATCAGGGTGTGGTTTTGGGAAGGTTTTCTAAATGTGCTGCAGACATTCTTGGCTGTTTGCAGTCATCAGATAAAACCCTACACAAGGATGGTGAAAAGAATAATAATAGCCACATTTAAAGGATTTGCATGCCTAGATTAATAGCTCAAGCTAGAAGAAGTTAAGTTGATCTGTAAGAAAGCAGGTGGGGGAAAGCAATTCCAATCATGTCTTGAACATAGTTCAAATCCATGAAAAGCAATCAGTGACTCAGTACCATCAGCTTAGAAATGAAATGTAATGAAGCACTAAAGTTCAAAGAAATCTCCAGGCCATATTGAAGAGATCAGGTAGAACCAGAAATAGGTAATACAGCCTTGGCAGAACTCTGTTGTAAACAGTTGAGCCTCAGCTATCATCTGACATTCTGAAGACAGGACAGCAAATAGCAACTGTTCTCTCCAAAGTGAAAATAAAGGTATGCTTTTTGTTTGATTTGAAGTGGCACTTTGTTCCATAATCAAACAACATGAAACTCAAAGAGATGCTAAAGGTACATACAGCTGGATTTACTAAATATAACAGTTCAGAATACCTATAGAAAGATGACTGGTTACAGGAAGAAAAGTCACCACTAAAGCCAAGGAAACTATCAGACGTGAGTCACAATAATGGAAAGACTCTACAGTTCCTATGATTTAATAATTTAGAGATATCCATTACTTACACTTGCAGAAGGCTTATAAAAGAAATAAATAAGCATTATTTTTTCCATTCAACTGATGTACAAACTCAGGCACAGACAGGTGTCTCTAGTTTCTCTCATCAGCAGTGCTGTCTTCTGAGACACATGGCTTATCACAGGCTTTGCTCAACAGTTTTTTTGTGGAAGCTCTTTAGTAAATTACTAGCAGCATAACACTGATTTGACCCTGGTTATTCAACAGTTATCATAAACCATGAAATGTTCTGGGATACGCAAACTAGTATTACCTTCTCTAATCTCATTTGGCCTCAGCATTAGACACATGAGCCAACAGCTATTCTTTTCTGTCAGGAAGAGGGTGATCGAAATGACAAATTGCAAACAAACTTTACAGATTTTTCCTTTTAAATGGGACCAAACAAAGAGCTGTGGGGAGATTTTTCCTTTGATCTATTGGAATAGTCATTGGAAAGAAAAAACAAACTACTCCAAACTGAACATGTTGCTTCAAATCTCCATAACAATGCGAGATATCTGTTGGCAGAACCTGTTTTGCTCCTGAAAAATAGCATCCAAAGAGTGAAGTCCTGACAATTCTTGTTTACATTTTTGAGTAGAAATTTGATTTGCCAAAAACTGCACTGCAGAAGGAAAGGCCTCAGTAACTGAAAATTTAGGCTTGTATTCATTTAATGATTTCTCCTGTCCTCCATATGCCATTTTAAATGACCTCCATTCCTTATATTTTTAAGTAATTTCTAAGAACATTTAAAAATCCTATTTACTTAACTGGTTAGGACGTGGAAAAACAGAAAGCCACACAGGGCAATGATACTAAGGGGCCATTAAGTTTGCTAAGTGATTTTCTTCAAATGCATCAGTTTCCGAGGTCTTTTGTCCATGCTGAAGATGGTTGGCTGGCTGCAAGCCTGATCGAAACCAGGCTGGAAAATCAACAGGCAAGCAGGTAGAAGATGGGTAGGTAAGTGATAAAAAGCACAGAGGTGGTAAGGTAGGTAGTTTATATTTATACAAAGTGCAGTCCAGCTTAAAGACAGTCCTGCCTGGAAATATCCAGAGAGCATAGGAAGCAATATCTTTATGCTCACACATACACGCACCTCTACGTATGCACAAAAGCAGTTTTCCATACTGTGACATGTTAGAATTCAACTCTGATAGCAACTGTGTAAAGCAAACTTCTGACTTCTTCTCCCCACTAAGCTTGCAAATCATTTGCAGGCCCTCATTAAAGAGAACTTTGTTTAGCACAGTATGCTAAGAAAGCATTGCCACTAGATGAGAGCATGCTAAAGCTACAGTGAACCATTAGAATCAGGTATCACTTTTTCCATGTGCAATGCAAGATTTTCCAAGTCAGTGTCTGGAATTCAAACCCAAATACGTCTGAATCTCGGATGAGGCTTTTATCTGGAGGAAAAATACTCCCATGAAACAAGATTTCAAAGTAAAAAGGGGGCAGGCATAAAAATCAGGAATGATTTACCTTCAGTTTCATCTCCATATTGGCTTGTTTGCCAGGATTGCAAAGCCTGCAGTATATCAGTGCAAGCCCTCCACAACAACAACTAAAATGCCATGAAAATACTGAATACAAAAGGTTTTTTTAATACCTGTGCCTGCTGCTCTGCAGTTTTCTATGGCTGAATTCCATAAAAAATGCAGAGTGCTGTTGGCCCTAATCATTATAAGCCCTAAAAGCCTGACAGCTGAGTGGCTTCATTGTGGTGCCTCTGTATTTGGAAGGCAATCAATGCAGTTGATGGAGTTCAATCTGCTAAAAGGGCCTCTAAGAGTCTGAGAGAGTTTCCCAGAGAGGGACTGCAGCACAGAAAAGTCCTGCACAGTGAGTTTAGGCATTCGGTCAGGAGATACCAGTATAAAGAGAGCGCTGTATCCCTCGATCACTCTGTAAGTTTGTTGCAAGGCTTTTTTAAGGCTGCAAATGTTCTGCTGAGCCTTTCCCAGCATTATTCTTTTTCCACAATAAATGGGAAACACACAAGATTATACAAGGATGACTTTCCAAAACGAAGAGTGTTATTTTCTCCCCTACAAAGCCGTCAGAAGGCCACATGGACACTGGAAAATTCCAAAGTCATCAGAAGCCCTTGGTAGGACAAAATGAGAATGAGCTGAAAAGTGACTCCCAAATTCCAGCTGCAATCAGAAACTATAAACAACCTCAAGCTCCTGCTTTCTTGATGTTTGAGAGTTTGTAGATAAGAATTAGCATAAGAGCTGAGTTCGGTGGAGTAAAGCTCCTTCACGTTCTCCAGTGTATGAGGGAAACAAGGAGAGACTTCTTGGAGACAGTTACTGGTTCCAGACAGGAGGGTTCATCCTCTGGCACCCATCCAGACTGTGTCGGCCAATCAATTCAAAACAGAGAAAATGTAGCAGTGTCTTCCAGAGGAACAGCAGTTCTTGTAAAACCAGAAAGGAAGAGGCCACATGGTCACTACACAAAGAACCAGGCCCCTAAATCTTCCCGCTGGCAAATCTTTCTGTGGTGATAATTGCAACTCCCTGCTTCAGGTAGTCACTTTAGATGCCAAAATCAGTAGCCTAAGGACTTCTTAGGTGTCTACAGTCAATGAGGAGACGTTCCCAGAGTGCATAAAATGAGCTTCTCCATTGCTGTGCTCTGAAAGGCTTTCCACCTTTCTCTGTTGTCGACAGAAGGAGTCATAGATGATGAGTTGATTGACTTCTACTGATCTTAGACTAACTTCTCTTCTACTGCTGCTCTGTGCAATGAAGGCTGAAAGAAATTCCAGCTGAAAGAGTAAAATCAATATGCAGCTTCATAAACATTTCCACACACTTAACACCTTCTTCCCTCCCCACCCCTCAATTTCTTAAGGG
Source organism: Calidris pugnax (assembly GCF_001431845.1). NCBI lineage: Eukaryota > Metazoa > Chordata > Aves > Charadriiformes > Scolopacidae > Calidris > Calidris pugnax. Next base: position 2,825,300 of record NW_015090810.1, read on the forward strand.
TATTCTGGAAAGCTTTTTTTTTTTTTAAGGAAAACATACAAATGTTTCTCTTCCAACAGACTGTCCTGACTTAACACCTTCTTTTGCAGGCCCTGGGATGGGAAATGCAGAGATTTCTCAAAATGCCATTTTTTAGACTGAAGAACTTTTGCTCACAGCTGAGTGCAGCTGTTGCCCATAGGACTCAGAACTGCTGTTTGTGAGAGTCTATAAACAATTCCACATTGCAGTGAAATGTGAGTTGTACTATTTGATAAATCATTTTAAAATACATGAAGCATAGCTTTACTTTAAGGCATATATACAAGGGTTGGAATTAAAGCAGTTTTCAAACTTCAGTCTGCATTTCCTGCCTACTTGATTTAACAGTCTTTGCTTTGCTTTAGTGTTAGTTTTGTTTAGAATAGAAAGTGCTGTATCCTGCTTTGTCAGCCCCAAATTCATAGTTCAGACCTCTTTCTTCCCCAAATTGCTTAAAAACCTGAACAGATTGGTTTAAAATCAAAATACTTAAAAAAAAAAAGTAACATCACATTATCGTTTCATCTGCCTTTTTAATTTCCAAGCACTTAATGAGTCCTTCTCAGTTGGATAGGTGGCAGATTCCCAAATATGTTCTATGCTGGCTGTACTCCCAGGTGTCTGGGATGTTAGGATTCACAAAGACCCAATAAGGACAAGTTGACTGGTAGGAATACAGTGAGATTAAAAAAAGGGGGTTCCCAGGATGTTATAGACTACATGTTGACTAGAAATACATTCTACAGGTTTCACATGACAAAAGTTAAGATAGATCTGGTTTTCTGGAACCTGCTTGAAGAGATGAATGAGGGCTGACAACAGTACAAGCTAGCTACAGTCATCTCTTTTTATGTCATTCAGGCATCTAAGAATGTTCTCTAGGACATCCCAGAAAGATGTGAAGGTCCCGAAAGATTACACAGAAGAATATAGACGATCATTTGGCATCCTTGTTGTGCACCGTATGTCTCATTTCAGAACATGAAACTATTAGATGCTTCACCCAAATTCATTGTCTGATCTTCAACATTCTGGTACAGGATGTACACAGGCGAGCCTCAGTGAAGACCCTGGAGTAAAAGAACAGCTGCAAGTGTAAGTGGACTTCATCCCTAGATCTTAGAGACTTCTATTAATCACTTAGTGCATTTGAGAACTTAGTCTCTTTGATAAGTATCAGGGCAAGTTGGTAACAGCTTGTGCACAGAGTTGAAAAGCAACCAGACACTTGGCAGTGAAACACTCAGACACCCAGAGCACTGGTGTGGTCTTATAAAATTTTATTGTGAGAATGCTTTATTGCATCAATACTTAAGGTAAAACTGAATGAGAATAATACAGCACACCCTCTCCAAATTTCATAGAATCATAGAATGGTTTGGGCTGGAAGGGACCTTAAAGAGTATCTAGTTCCAACCCCCCTGCCCTGGGCAGGGACACCTCCCACTAGACCAGGTTGTTCAAAGTCACATCCCGCCTGGCCTTGAACACTTACAGGGATGCGGCATCCATGACTTCTCTGGGCAACCTGTTCCAGTGTCTCACCACCCTCACAGTAAAGAATTTCTTTCTAGTATCTAACCTAAATCTCCCTTCTTCCAATTTAAAATCGTTGCCCGTTGCCTGTCACTACACTTCCTGACAGAGTCCCTCTCTGGCGCTCCGGTGGGCTCCCTTCAGATATTGAAAGGCTGCTGTTGCCCGTTGCCTGTCACTACACTTCCTGACAGAGTCCCTCTCTGGCGCTCCGGTGGGCTCCCTTCAGATATTGAAAGGCTGCTATAAGGCCTCCCTGGAGCCTTCTCTTCTCCAGGCTGAACAACCCCAGCTCTCTCAGTCTGTCCTCATAGGGGAGGTGCTCCATCCCTCTGATCATCAAATTTAAACATATATCTATGTGACGTTTCCAGTATTTAGAAAGACGGCCTAAAATAATCTGAAATGAAGTAAAAATGGGTTCTTTTAAGAATGTTAGCATCCCTTTTTTTCATCTTTTTTCCAACAGTTGATACTTTCAAACTTTCAGTAGTTGTACTGTTATGGACCTGAGCACCTCTCCTCCCTCCCGGGGTCGTGGTACCCTGGGCTGAAGGCCAGTTTTGATAACAGAAATGTCCAGCCTTAAACCAGTCCTGTGAGAAGCTGCAGTCGGGGTCTGCCCCTCCTTCAGGTCGTACTTGCTGAAGGACTCAGGCTCTTGCTCTCTGCTTGAGCTACGTTGCTGGTTCTGTGCCCACTCTTATACTTCCTTGATTCTGATCCTGATCCTTACCCACTGGCTTGACTTTCTGGCTTGACCTTGAACCTGCCCCATCCCTATAGACTTGCCTGGTGATCTGACTGTTAGCTGAAGCTGATTGTCATTGCAGGCCTGCTCTGTGAGATAAGAGAATATAATATGGGAGCCAAGAGTGACACCAAGGCAGGCAGAGGCAGTGACTGTACCCACACAGGTGCAGGTCCAAAGCAGTCAACTGGGAGGAGCAGATCAGGTCCAGTGTTGGCAACATCTACTCAAAATCTTTTTTACTTCAAACATGAGCAGCATTGCCTTCTGGCTTCCTCTATGGTTACCGAAATAGAACATCTAATGTATGATTCTGGTCAAAAGAGGGACTTGTTTCATACAAAATCTCATCTATATCAAGCACTAGACCTTAGCTTAGGTCATTGTACAGATTTTTGACCTGCTGGACTCCTTTAACTGTCACACAGGAACATGTCTTGTGGAGAAGCAAAAGTAATGGTGATAATTTACAAAAGAGCCAGACATTGTGTCATTTCCTATTGTGGTCAGAACTAGCCATAATTATTCATGGTTACTATGAAGCCACAGAAACTCAGGAAGACCCGTACGCTATATGAGATATGGCAGCCAACTTGCTAGCAGAACAGGTTGCTTGGAAAATACCATATTACTGCTATCTCTCATATGAAGCCCCCAGTGTAACGGACTGACATTTAAGATGTCTGTCCTAAACACTTAAAACCTTTTTATCATTTGAGATGTAGATGCTTCATGTATTATCTCTCTTTGTAAGACTATCACTTTTCAAGGTCATTGTGTTTCCCTGGAATTAAAATGTCATTTGGTTTGTGACATACACCAGAAAGTAAGTGCTGAAGCTACTTTCTGCAGTTTATTCCCATAAAGAAGAAAAAGAGGTTGTTGTTATAATCTGGGCTATAACACCCTCACTCTTTTAATTTGATTTTCTCTCAGAAAGGACTTCACTTGGGACACATGGGAAGTGTCCTGGAAAAGACTGGAGTGCTTTTCTTGCAGTCTCAGAGTTAGAACTGGGCCCGATAGCAGATACTGTTCCACTGGGATGAAGCAATACTTCCTCTTCCAACACAAGACTTTGTATTAAATGTCCAAAATGACCCTCTGTCATTAGAAGAATATAATGTGACTGTTCTGCAGTATCCCATAATGTTTTTTCTGGGCCTTGAAAGAATAGAAGTCAAACTCTGAAAAATATCTTTGAGAGGAACCTTAGAATAATTTTATAAAAACATAAATCACAAGGACAGTATTTCACTATTACATTTCTTTTTGAACTGAATGTTTACGATCCACCCCTGACAAAGAATTGCATCTCCACGTTAAACGCAAACACTTCTCTGGCACTGTCTGGCTTCCATATGCCTTTTAGTCTACAAAGCATTTATGCCTTTTGAGGAATGAAAAGAACAACCTAAAATGTCAACTTGCTAAGTAGAGTGAAAGAGATTGTTACCTGTTTGATTGTTACCATTTTGACACATCTATACCCATGCTAAAACAGCTTTGGTAGACCAAAATATGATTTTGCTTTTGAACTGTGACATATCAGTGTTTCCCTGTCTGCAGCATGTGCAGGACCGAATCTTTTTCTAAAAAACAGGAAGAGTTAAAAAAAACTGTAACAGTCTTTGCCCATCAATGTTATTTCATTATTAACTTGGCCCTGCCTGATTTTTACAGCCGTGGTGTTGAGCTTGATTCTTTTGTCATCCTTCTTTATTTACTTCTCCAACAGTAGTTAGTCATTGCCAGAAATTACATATGCTGGGCAGATGCAGAATCCAGATATTATTGTGAGTTTTATTTCTCCAGGACTGCTATCTGATTTTACCTTTTGCTCCTTTCCTTGTTTGTTTGAAAGCCCTTCTAATGCCCTTTTTGGCTGGTATCATGGCTTTGCAACAGCAATTTCACTTACAGTGCCGGCTTCTGGGATCAGCTGAAAAGAATCTGAATGCCGTGACTCAAAGACTACCTCTGAAAAAATGTATGTATAACTGAACTCTCTGCTTAAACACTTCAGGAACAGCCATTTTAGGACCTGCTATTGTTCAGGCTATACTTTAGAGAGATTTTAATGCTAATTTTTGGGAAGCTGGATGATCCCTGTAATAGTCTAGTTTCAAAATTTGGGGAAAGAAACTTCAGAGGAGCCTAATTATGAAGGATGGGCATAGAAGAATTTAAGTAAAAATATTAGTAATCTCCAATTCTGTTCTTTCCCTTATGGGCTTTGAAGCAGCCTAAGCAAGACACACCAACATTCTATCACACAGTATTCATGTTTGTAGTGCAAGACTATCATTAGTGTGCAACAGAAACATATTAACATCTCCCATTATATTTTGGAAGGCATCTGAGACAATCATCTTACTCGATTTGTATGTGCTTGCAAAGAGCATACTTGCTGTTTACTAAGCAATACGGCTGACTTAACATTCATTGATATGCTTTATCCCAAGCAGGGTACTGTTACAGCAGGCTTGTAATTCGATGTTATTTGTTCCATCCCTCCTCCTTTCTGAATTCAGATGACATGGTTGCAAGATGCATCCATGCTGTTCCAGAGTAAAAGCAATATCCGCAATGATCCTCAAGTCCCATTGATTTTGCCAGAGCTATTTATACTTATGCTGGGCACATGCTTGAGTATCTTGCTAAATTAAGATGCTAAGCCACTACAGTCACCCATTACTTTCTTTTATTCTTGCATAAAACCACAAAACTTCTTAAATCTGATATTTAAGCATGATTTTTAAGATGCAGACATTTGGGACAGCTTCTATTATAAATGTATCATTAAGTAATTCAGTGACTGGAGTATTATGCAGTTATCCTAGGCAGTTAATAGATTTACTCAGCTGGTACGGCAACCCACACATTATTCTCTACTAACTTCGCAGCTGCTGAGTCAATGTCATAAATCATTCATCTCTACCATTACCTAAATGATAAACGACTCATCTCCAAGATGATGTTCTGAAGCAAGAGTGAGAAGTTGAACTTTCTCACTGTATCGAGGCGGATCTGGAAAAACTTACAGCAAGGTACACCTGGAAAGGGGTTAGACAGACAGGTGTGAGGAATGATTGATGTAATTATTGCATTGCCTAATCCTTCTAATGCAATCCGGTAAGAATTCATAAACTATTTGAACAATAATGCTTTGGAAATTGTTATTATTAATGGCATATACTTATGTTGGCAAAATAACAAGAATGTTATTTTGAACTTTCCAGATTTTTTTAAGCACAATAACAGGTCTGGCCACAGGTGAGTGCTATTGAGCTATTATGGTGAGTGAATCCAAGATATAGGGAAGTCAATTTGTAGCCAAAAGTGATGCTACTTTTTCTGATTCCCAGTACAACCACTAAATATTGAAACACATCCTCTGTGTTCTCAACTCCCCACTGTGGCAATTAAAGTAGAAAAACAGGTGGCTTGAGGAGGCAAGTGAGGATCACCCTTCTCACCCCACCTGCCTCCCAAAGGACAAGGAACCCTGGAGAGAAGGTATGGTCACATTCTTCTGTTTCTTAACACGGCAATAATTGCTGGATGCCTTACCTTTCAGCAGGTGCTGATTTTTGCCTTGTCTTACTAGGAAAGACTTTATCCTAAAATTAAACTATTACAATTTATTTTGGCTTATGCAAATTAGCTAAGATAGTTACCTGATGTAAAGTTGGATTAGGTTCTGGTAGCTCTCTCTCTTGTGAGACTGAGTCATCATCATCAGCCTCAAGAGCAAGGTATCAAACTTTTCATTAAAAAGTCTTTTATAATGAAAAATTTGCTTCCTATTTTTCCCTTTTTTTTAATTTTCACAGAAATAAACTTAATTTGAATGACAAACAGATTATTTTTTATCTCTTCTCCCCCCTCTATTTTGCTTCCTTACATAAGCAACTGTTGCCTACCATCTTCCCTCTATTCCTCTATTTTTATACACGCTTCTTTGCTTTGCTGGGAATTTTGCAGCACTTCCATACCTTTGGAAAAATATGTGAGTGCAGATCTGATAACTGTTTCAGAATTGGAGCAAGTTTAAATAGTTGTAGAACAGGAAAGAAGAAAAGGAGTTGGGGAAAAAAAAAAATAAATCCAAAATAAACCTTGAACTTTGTTCATTTTTTATGCTCAATGGAAAAAAAGTAGAATCAGGAAAAAATAACTAGCTGAATATTCTTTTCTGAAAGGTCAGAAACATGTGGGTGGAAAAACTAAAGTGTCTACTCTTAAGCCTTCAGAATCAAAGAAACTTCAGAATGGCAACACATTTTGCTAAATTATTTTTCCATGATTTGAACCAGGTCAGGACTAAATGTTCAATTCTGGACAAAGCTCACGTCAGCCACTGTAGTAATGTTTAATGGTTAGAGAACTTGTATGAATCATACTATGATTTATACCTTATTATGTGCAGAGAAGTTAATAGGATGCTGGGGCAATTGTCAGGAAACTAGTATGGTGTTTTTTGTGTAGCTTGCCAGCAGGACGTAAGAGTTTGGATGATGTGTTAAAGTACTCTCACTTTAGAGATGCACCAGTAATCTGAATAGTTCCTATCCAAGAAAAAAACTGTCCAAACAGATATTAATGAAAAAATAGTATTGTGTGCATTCAGTCCCAAAATGTCCTTTTTTTAATGAGTACAGATTCATGCAACATTGGCAATTGTCAAACCTGGGATTTAGATTTCCTCGAATTTTGCAATGTTTGAAATCCAGAACCAGATATGAATTATACAGTTCAAGCCTAATAAAATAAACACAGGTGAAGACCATGAACGTTATAGGAATCAGTGGAAGTTTTATTATGTGTTCCACTGGAGAAAGAACTTCACTCCAAGATGCGCTTGGAATCAGGGAGCCTCCTTGTATTAAATTACGCAAAAATATAACTGTGCATGACTGTGAATTGGTCTGCAATCAGATAAATGGATGAAGAATGAAAGGTCCTATTAACTTTGTCATTAAAGTCCAAAGAAAATGTGTGTGGACTATATCTGTTACACCAAGGCTTTTCTAGATGAATGAACACCAGGATTAAATCAAGCTAAATTTCAGAAAGCTACATGTATATGTGATGGCAGGAATGCCTCTAATCATGCATTTTCATTGCCAAAAGGATTTTGGAGTTCTGCCATTTCAGAAGGGTCATCAGGCAGTAGTATCCCATGAGGAAAAACTGAAAACTCATATAACTGAATTATAATAATATGTTAGCAGTTATTTATCACCATTCCTGTTAGGAATTCACAACAAAACAATTTTTGATTACAATGTGTAACATAAAAAATTCATGGAAATATGTGAAAAGAACAATCTAGAAATCAAAACAAACTGGGACTGGCTTTTGGTGCAAATAACTTTGTCTGTAACCTTCTTTCTGTCTTGTAAATAATAAATGGATTTCTAACACTTGTAGGATTTGGATTCCTGCTGATAGAGAGCTCTAATAGCAAGCCATGTGTGACTCCAATAAGACATGATAATATTCTGTCAGCTCATCAGTTGGACCTTTATACTGGAAATACCTGGCTCAGTCACTATGTGAGAAATCATGCCAAGGCATGAAAATAATGTGATTCTCTAAAGAGAAAAGTTGTTTAAAATGTCTTATCCCGGTTTATGGGCCAAATTCCCGCACTAAACCATCCAAGAATAATTATAATACTTTTGAGCTATTGGAAGGCAGATAAGCTGAAAGCATGCTTATTTTTAAATAGTATACTATATAAAAGGCATTACACATCTCAGTAATTTTTACACATTCCTGTTTATTTTGAGTAACGCCTTCACCAAATTGCTTTGTAAATGCTAATCGATGTGATGTTTTGAAATCAGTCAGAGCTAGTAAACGCGACAGACAGCTTCAAGCTGTCTGAGTGTCTATTTAACAATATTTTGTGACAAAGCATTTTGTGCCAGAGCATTTTTTAGGAACATGGTGGTTCATCCTATTTACCTAGCTCAATGTAATAGCTAACCACCAGTATTAACACCATGCAGAACCAGCACCACATGACAGGACCCCGACTCAGCCAGAGGGTTAGTGTGGAGCTGTGTGACACTGTCTGATCACTACCCAAAAGCTTTATTCAGATAAATGGAGGCCTGGAGAGTATCTGCCCAGCTCTAACTGATTAGAAAATTCTGGTTTGCACTGGAAAACCAAGGAAGCATAGATAGCTATCACACAGGGTGTCCTACCTGAAGGCATTGCTAAATGAGACCTGACCTATATCTGTCTTCTCCAATGGCTCAGGTATGCGCTGGGAGAACCAGGTAGTGTGATACATGGAATGAAAAGGACAACTTCCTCGTCTTCGTCGTCTTCTTCTTCAAAGGTCAAAGAAACACTGGCTGCAAAATATAGGTAAAAACCACCTGCTCTTTCACACTCATGGAAATTCTTTTTTGGTTGTGTTTTCTTACATTGCAATAAAGCTAGTAGAGAGTGGAGAAATATGTTTTTCTTTGTGTATTAAAAATACAGTGGGCTAAATCCAGCTTTCCTTGTACAGCTAGGCACAAAATCAATAGTATAGTTCACATAAGCAACCTTAGCAGGATCTGGCACTCAATCTTCTATACAGGTAAAATCAAATTCATATATGAGCAGTGTGGTTCAGCAGAATACATTCTGCAACAACCCTGTGCATACACCTGCCTTTGACAAAGATGGGATGTGCTCACTCAAAGCAGAGTACATAATAGAAAATTTCCTCCATAAAAGGTACTTCTTTTTCACTTCCATGTAATCTCACTGAAATGAATGGAAATTGCACATAAGCAAATGATATTTTGACTACAGTATCACAGGGAGGAATGTCTTGTGAATGAGAGGGGAAGAAGATTAACTCTCCCAGTCAAAACACAGTATTTAATTTAAAGCAGTCACAATTTTTAATGTTAAAATTCGGAGGGTTTTTCCCTTGATAAAAATGTATGATACAAAAATCTTTTCAGCTGATTGATAAAGCAGAATCTGTGTGTAACACTTTCATCCAGTCAGGTATGTAAAGTCTTAGGATCAAGGGCAGGATATATCTCTCAAATTGACAGGTCTGGAATAACAGTAGTGCAACAGAAGTCTGTGAGCAGCAATAGAAAGAGAGAAAATGAGTAGGAAGTGATTACTTGTAGTTCCGTGAAATACAAAAAATTGGACAAATTAACTGAACTTATCAGCAACTTAAAAACTCACAAAAGGATGTAAGTTTTAAGTCAGAGTTACATTAAACTCTGGAATCCATTGTTATAGGATAATTGTGGACATCAAAGTAAAACTGGATTTAGAAAGGAATTAGAAAAATTCAAGGAAGAAAATCCATCAAACACAAGGATATAACTTCAGACAGGAAATATTTTGTTACTGAAATGGCATTTGCACACACTATTTTAATAAAGAAAATATATTTTCTATTTGTTACTATATACAGCTGTTCCTAAAATTGCTTCACAGTATATATATATGCATATTTGTATCATACATTTTTATAGATCACCATTTTAATATCCAATAGATGATAGTTCTTAAAGTTGTCTTTTAGGGACAGTTGTCGTTTTTTTGTTTTCTCCCTTTTTTCCATTTTGCTACTGAATGTAAAGAGGAGAATACTGCTTATTATTTCTTCCCCTTGATTTTTTACCATTTTATTCCTTGTTTTCTTAGTTCTGGTTTGGGTTGGGTTTTGGAGTGTTTTTTTTGGCAACTTGATTTTCCTTCCAAAAATGTGTAACTAGGTAAAAGCTACCACAAGGCAAGGAAACAGGGGTGTTTTTTTTTTTTTCTAGAAAACTTAAGAAAATCACAGTGGAAAAGAAATATAATGGTACTGATGTTAGGGGAAAGTCCTAGTGGACCATTCCTAGTAGCAGCAATGTAGTTGGAAGAGAGATGCCTAAATCATAACTCAACCAGTTGTTGACAGAGAAGGAGAGGAAAGACAGACACAGTCAAAAAATAATCCCTAGAGAAGATAATAAAAGTCTGTGGCCTGACGGGGTCTTGATCTCAGCCTCTCAGCCTTTAAACCTCTCGCACTGTAGCTAGTCATTAGTAAACAGATTGCTCAGAAGAGGCAGAGGAGGAACACGGCAAGAATAGGGCTGCAGGAGCCAGAAACACCATGATTAATCATGTTCTGCAGACATGCAAAAGCAAATGCACTCCATGTTCACAGCATCAAACTCAGTTGTAGTCTAACAATGATTCCTTAATTGTTCTCTTGGCACATGGCTCTTCTAAAAATCATTTTATATTAAAATTTCTTATTAATAGAAAAGAGGTAATTAATTAATTAAAAGGCAAAATTTACAATCTATAAACCAGTATTTGCAGAACAAAGTGAAATACCAACCAGTCTTGCTATAGACATCAACTTTCCATGCAGCTTGCCTTAATGATAATGACAACTCGGAGCTGCAATCAGAGGTTCTACCTGGGCAGCACCTGGTGGCACACAAAGTGTTTATCATCTGAGATGTATTATCATAATCGCTCATTTACCACACAGGCACACAGAGTAAAAAGCATTCATTAAACAAATAAGAGTAGAAATGGGAAGATTTACTCTGGAGACTGTTGAAAGCCTAACAGGAAAGCAGATTTTATTCTTATCAGCTGCGAAAACAATTGCAAAACATAATCTTGTTTTGTCTGGCTTGCATTTTGCTCTCTTTCTTTTCATATTTAAGATGATACCAGCTCTGACTTCTGTGCAACTTTTTCATTTGTTTCACAGTCCATTTTTTTCAGAAATTCTTTCAATGGCAGCTACCTTTATGTCAATTTTAATTTCAAAGTTGATGCTTAAAATCTATTCTGTGGCATCAATGCAACTAGTGGCATGTTCACTCCTATTCCTCCTCGTTTTAGTACTCTATCAGATAAATTTTACAGTTCATAGAGAGAGTATGGAGCTAAGTGGATCTTTTTAAAGCAGACTGGAAGAAATATATCACTAACAATGTTTCTGTGACAATATATATACTGTAATATTAGAGCTGTATTTAAAACTGAAAGTAGTTTGTCATCAGGACCAAAGGTAAATGAAAAAAAATAGTCAATGTTAGTTGTATGTAATATGAACCTCTGGAAAGCATTTCTGAGATTATGTACAATGAAATTGCAAAATAGAAAAGACAATCATTCAAATCAATAAGGGCTCATCTGAAGCTTGCCCCTACTTCCTCAGCAAGTACTGCCATCAGCAAAAGCAGGACCCGGTGTGCCGTTCATCACACTGCAGTGTTTGCAGCACCATGTGCCTGTCCACGTCCAGATCACAATAATAATCTTGAGTGTAGGGAAAGCTCCAGCAACACTGGTTACATTCCATTTTGTCTTAAATGTGATGGGCAAGGATATGCATTTAAGATATACACTTGCCAGTGACTGACTGCACACTGATACCAGCAAGAGAGGCGTGGGCTGTACAAACTGGAGGTGAGCTCCAAACACTGCTGTAGGGCTGCTATACACTAGTGGAGTTCTGCTGAGGTCACTGATGGGATATACCCCCATGGGTACCAGCATAAGAAAGATGGGAATCACCTTTGCTACAAACGTGAAACTCAGATCATGAGTTTATGAGTTAAAACAAGGAGGAAAAGAGACTGGAGACCTCAGTCTGGCCTAGCCATGCTGCAAATGGATTAAAGTCTCGCTTGCAATGGAGACCTTCTCCATTCTGTCACAAGCCTGATGGCCTCTTGATGCCAAAACCTGTTTTCAGTGGTTTACCAACCCTCAAAGCATACTAAGACTGAAGGCATTTGGCTATGCATTTGAACATCACAGGGATCTATAAAATTTCCAGCCTTTTTTGACTGTTAATCTAATTCCTATGTGTTAGGGTGAAAACGGACCTACAAGTCATGTTTCAGTGTCTGAGTGATTCCCACTCCAAGCAGCAAAATGGTCTTAGACTGGTAAACTTTTGTCTCTAAAAGGTCAAAGTTTGAGGGTAGAGAGGGCAGCATCGACTTTCTGGTATTTTTCATGCTGAATGGGAAATGACCCTTAGGAATTTTTAGGAGGCCCTTTCAAGTCTTGAAGTTATGCCAGTGTACAGCTGACAGTTGGAAAATCACAAGGAGTAAATGCCATGATGGCAGCTAGCAAAGGCAGACACAACACAATGAGGACATTTGGCAATGATGCATTGAATCCCAAGAGGTATTATGCAGTAAAATGAGGTGCTTACCATATGGGTACAGGAGATGTCAACTCAGGACAACTGTCTATGGTGTGTGGTTACCCTCAATGCACATAGCTAGCTTCAGATTTCAAAAAAGTAGGCTTGCAGTCATTGGCAGGGGTGGCATTTCGGGTCATTTTCAGTACAAATCATACACTAAATGGAAGCAAGCATTGATTGCTTGGGGTGAGCCAAATTTCTAGATGATATCATATGAAGTCTGCTGGCATACTGCTGCTACCTTACGAGACCAATGGAACTGATGCAGCTCAAGGCTGCTAGAGCTCCTTCCTTATAAAAGAAGCAATACAGGCAGTTCTGGCAATCAGTACCTCCCTCTCCTGCCAAATTCTTCTGACGCCACTTCATATTCACAATGCCCAGATGACTTTCTTGAGATTTTTGGAATGCCCATGGTGGGAAGGGATGCTGAAAAGTATCCTTGAGTACAAGCAAACAGAGATATGTCTTGACATGGACAAATTACTTGCTTTATGTTATCAATTGTGGTGTTTTGAAAACAGTATGACTCTAAAGCTTTGTTTCATCTATTAGAATATGTGTCTATCTGCAGAAAATCTTATCTACCTGTGCCATGAGGACACAGCTGATCATCCTTCTTAAAATGTTTTGAGGGATTTCTAGGTCAGACAGCTGGATTATTCCACTCATTTATTAATGAAACCAGAACTGCTTTGATCACAGCTAACAAAGTCTGATTCAAAATACCAAGCAGTAACCAAGAACTACGCAATGAAGAATCCCTTCTACATTATTTAAATATGCTTTAAAATTTTTTAGTTCTTTTTTATCTCAGCCCTGAACAGAGACAGGAGGACTATCCAGAAATTAGTTCTGAAATGTTGATGATGTACTATCACTCTGTGCAAGCCGAAAATGAGAGGAACTGTTTAAAATTACATCACTGATACAAGGTTCCCCTGGCGGGACATTCTTTCTGCCATTTTCCACCTGGACTTCAGTGAGAGCAGTATTACTACAGCCAGGTGAAAGCAGAAGTTGTTGTGAGATACAGAAGTTTGCTTCAGGCACTTCATAGCTTTGGAATTCCTTTCCGCAGAGGAAAAACAGATTATATCTATGTTAACAGTGTGAATCATTAGTGTGAACCCATTGCTTGATCATACAGAAGAATACAGCAGTCCACAGCACTGTTAAGTACACTTTATTGAAGCTGTACATTTTCTTTGAGGAGTGTTAAAAAAAACGGATTTCTACCTACCTCAGGAAACTTAGTGAAGGAATTCTAGTACATAATGATTACATGACAAGTTCCTTGCTTAAAAGGACTATGCAGGTCTTGGATTTCTTCCACATTCTGACTTTCAGAGTGATCTTTGATAACCTGCCTTTAAAATAAGAATATATTATATGACAATTTTTATTTTCAGCAGTGTATAGTACTGTTATTGACTGTTACATAGTATTGGTATTGACTGAAAGGGCAACAGAGCAGGATGTAAGGATCCAGGAAATTTCTGGAATTTAGATACAATTCTTGAATATAGATGCTGGATGGGTCAAGCACTGGAGATGCCTCTGCTGGATTGCTTACTCATGGATAAGAATATACTGGTTCAATATGTGATACTCAGTGACAACTTTGGCTGTGATTATGAGGAGAGGATAGAGCTTAAGATCCCTTTAAGATGATCAAGAATGGGGAAACCAGGGGGCTACCTGCCTAGCCTCAGTCTCCAGGAATTTTATGGAGCAAATCCTCCTGGAAACGACACCCAGGCACATGAAGGCCTACCGCAAAGTATCCCACAGAATCTTTCTAGGAACTCAGTCAGACACAGACTAGAGAAGCAGACTTCTAGGTAGTTAACAATGGCTACTAATGACCTAGGTAAGGAGACAGCATATACCCTTAGCAAGTTTGCAGCTGACGGCACGTTGGTGGGCAGACGAGGAGGTGGGGGAAGGCAGTCAATGCACTGGAGGGCAGGGGGGCAACCTGGATGGGCATCAACAGGCTGCCAGCAATGTCACAAAGCTCTGGAGAGAAAAGTGCAGAGCCCTGGGACTCTGCAATGCAGGTGCTGTAGACTTCTGAGGACTGAGGCTAGGCTGGTTGAGGAGAAGCTCTGCAGGAAAGGACTTTCAGGTCCCGGTGGCAGAAAGTGCAAAAGGCATAAAAAGTGAGCCCATGGGATGATGCAGGATCATCCCATCCCATACTGAGCAGTATTATCACATCACGGCCTGGCGAAGGGAAGAGATTCTTGCCGTCCGCTCGGCACTTGTGAGACCATGTCTGGACAACCGTGTCTGGGTTTGGGTTCCTCAGTACAGAGAGAAAAGCAAAAAAAGTGGTAAAGTCTCACAAAGGGACACCAGGATGGCTAACGTGACATACAAACAGAGAAAAGGGATCTGTGTTTATTTGGCTTGATGAAAAGAAGGCTACAGAAGGATCTCATTTCAGTCTTCAGTTACAGAGAAGGTACCTCCACAGTCTTTTGGAGGTGCACAGGGAGAGGCTGAAAGGCTATAAATGAGTTGCAGGAAAAAGGAGATAGATAGGAATAAAACTGTATCTGCTATTTCTAAACCACTAGTGACACCTAGTTTCCAAGAAAAATACTGGTAGCTATATTAGCACCGCAAGTCAGAAAATGCATCAGATTGCATTTGCAATGCTACAGGTTCAGTAATTTGAAGGTTCTGTATAGCATAATCCCAAACTAATGGACCTTGATAAGAAAATATGCGCATTATATCTCTGCTCCAATAAGGGACACAGAGCTTGCAGGTGTGGCCTCTCAGTAGAAGGCACTGACACTGTAACATATCAAAGGCATTTCCATGTCAGTGTCTGTGCTGCCAGGCTAAATCATTCATTCCTCATTAAGGACTGACTCCCTGATTGTCCACACACTGTACGTATTGATGTGCACAGAGACAACCTTTGGGGTGCCACTATCTGGCTCCTCAGGCGAGGAATCTTGAAGTGGAAAAAGTTTACTCTTGTGCAACTCCTAGACTCATAGGCAAAAGAGATGCAACTGAGCCAGGTCTGGCTTGAGCTGCTCTGCTTACAGTACTCCAAAGACACCAGAGTATGCAAAGGCTGTGAGCCTCCTTTCCCTCACACTAGCGCCAGTTCAAGTTAAAACTAAAACAAAGCAATGGTCACTCTGAGCCCCAGCGGACTGTCCAGGAACAGTAGGGTTCTCCTTTTCGGGCAAGAACAAACCTTTGACAAGCATGTTGGTTTGGAAATTCTGATTGTTGGGGACAGAAAGTCAGAAGTATGTGACACAGCATACAGGTTCTGACAGCTAGAAGAGGGAAAATGTCAGAGCCAATGCCTTTGGGCAGTCACAGTCTCCCAGAATCAGTAGAGCACTCTCAGCTACAGCATCCTTACCTTGCTTCCAAACTTTCCTGCCTCTTGCTCCCCATCTCCCAAGAGAAACAAGAATCCAACTTCCATAGAAATGAAGGGCATTTATCCTAGCTGGGCAGCAGCTGTGGTCAGATGTGACAGGATACCGACAAAGCATATGGTGGCCTGGACCACTACCAGACAATGACAGAGTGTCTGGTCACAACTTTATTATCAGCAGATGTCTGAAGAAACACGGACTTTCCATTGCATTCACAGCTGACTCCCACACACAACTGCTTATCCATCACCAACTCTGACGACATTTTGAGTCAGATATGACAAAACAATGCCACAGAAAACAAGTACAGCAGCGGACGACAATGTCATTAACAGCAGTTGGCAAAATTACTGTGCTTGAGTCACGTTCCTGAAGATGCTGCAAGAGCAAACTAAAGACCTCTACTGCCTGCACAATCTTCCTTTCTACATACTGTCTCCTCATTTATTGTTCTTTCCTCAAAAAGCTCAAAAATACAGTTTTGAGGTGAACAAATAGACATCCCTGGGGAACAGCCACCTAGCACTTTGTCAGTTCGCAGGTGTGTTTTCAGTGTAAGGAAGACAAGAGCTAGTATGCATAAAAAATACACGGATTTTATTTATGGACCTCTCATACGTTGTATGTGGCTGTGGCTACTAAAGTAATTGATGTTTTTGACAGCATAACTGATGGCTAGCATGTAGAAGATATGGCTGATGGCTGTGTAGTAACAATTCTAACAGTAGACTTTTCCATCCCACTCTGCCTGCTCATTGATCAGTAGGAGTGTGGGGGAAAGGTCACTCCACTGAATGACTACACTGACACCCAAGATAACCTGAGGTGCTCTACATGATAGAGGAGTAATGTTGTGTAACTGCACAACAATGCTATGCAGATCCAACTGATACAAGCCAAGCAAGCTAAGCCCTACACCGCGGGTTTGTACTTGAACTTGTACAAGTACAAACCAAGTTGTGAAAGTACATTGCTCAGCAAATGTGAATAGTATAGTATATAGACATAATCTAGAGCACTACTCCACCGTCCTCTTGCTCAAAGCAGGATCACATATGAGGTCAGACCAGGGAAGTCAGGGCTTTATCCAGCTAAGTCTTGAAAAACTCCAAGAATGGAGACTGCACAACCTTTCTGGGCAACCTGTTCCATTGTCTGTCCTTCTGGTGAAAAAACTTTCCATCTAATTGTAACCTTCCATGTCAATTTAGGACCCTTGCTTGTTAGCCTCTCCATACTGCACGTCCACAAGTGGTTCTGTTTTCTCAGTAACCTTCCCATAGGTATTGGAAAGCTGCCTATAGGTTGCCCCAAAGCCCTCACTTTTCTAGGTTAAACAAGCCCAGTTTCCTCTCTCCTTCTGGGTTCTGTGCTCCAACCATCTGATCATCTTTCTGATCCAGCTTTCTGCTGGACTTGCTCAAGCTTATAAATATTTTTCCTATACTAGGGGAGACCAAAACTGAATGCATTATTCCAGATGTGGTTTAATGAGTGCTGAGTAAAGGTGACTAAGTGCTTCTCTCAAGCCTCTGGCTACGCTTGTGGTAGAATGGCACAGTATGCTGGCAGCCGCCATCTCCAAAACCATGAGCTGAGTACATAGTAACAAAAACACAGTGTCTGCCTCCTACAGATGAATGGTTTCTGGGACATCATGTCCTCTACTGGATCACAAAGACGAACCAGCCCATTTTCTTTGTTTTACAGGCAAATTTAAATTGGCATTTTCAGAAATTTCAAGCAGGTTCTTCACACAGTATATCAATACATTGCAGAGTTTTCCTCTTCCTTACAAAGATAACATTATTTATTGTTAGGAATGTGCTTTACTACTTTTATGCTGTGACTAAGAGCTATATGCACTCTAGGGCACATATTAATGATCCATTAATATATTGCTCAGATGTTTAAATTACTCAGCCTAATGCTTCATGCCTTTCTGCACACCTGAGTTAATACATACCCTGGAGTGCTTTCTTGCATAGTTACAGCACTCTCTCTACTAAGGAAAACTGGGACTTGATTGCATCCATATATTAATCACAGTGTATGTTTACATAGTATGACTTCACTTAATAGCATAATGATGAAGAAGCCGGATGTACATAGCTGTCTGGCTGAATGCCTGACTTAGGAAAAAGGAAAGGTTTTCTACAAACATCTTTACATCTCCACAGAGGGCCAAAAATATCACAGAAACGCTAAGGAGATTTTTTTTTTTTTTAGATTGTACAATCTATCTTTCCACATAAAATATGGGAATGTCTTGAAGGACCATATATACATATCTCAGTAAGTGGTTTTTGTTAATCTCCTAAGTAGCAAACAATTTCTGCCTTTAATGAATCACATTAAAAGGTGAAGCGCTTAGTGGCAGGAACTCATGAAAAAGAACCACTGTTCACCCTGAGATTTTTGGCTCCAGTAGGCAGTTCCTGTAAGTGATTTCAATGGGCTTCTTCCTTCCATTTAAGCTTTCTTTTGTTCTCTGCCTGCAGGACTTCACACTGATTCAACTATTTATTTTTTTTTTTAATTAATTTATTTATAATTTCTGCCAGGGAAATGCCCTCTTGTTACACAGGTAACAAATGGAGTTTAATGTTCCTGAAGAAATGATCCAGGTGAATTACCATCTTTCAGTCAGGAATCACTTTACAGCTATACTTCAGTGTCTTCTTTTTGCATTTCTCCATTTTTCATGCCCTTATTGGGATATGGAAGTAGGATAATTTACACAGAACTGGATTGTGAAATGCACAAGCATATTATGAGAGATGGAAAAATACTTTTAAGTATGAAACTTCAGAAACTGTTATACTGGATGGACTGGACTCTTGGAACAATAAAAAAGAACTGATATGCCAGTTTTGTACTTTTGAGATCCAGGTAGCAATTTATGTGCTGACTAACGCAAATTCTCAGGCAGGAAACAAGGCTAGAGAAACCTCATTTCTCCTTTAATACTATTGCATTTCCTGGGTGGGACTATTTGAGAAAGAGCTACAAAACAAAGACAAAAATGCGAAAAGGCCAGCCTTATACAAAGAAAGGTCTGGTCTGTTCTGATGCAAGAGCTGGTTTCAGCTCAAATCCCACGTGGTCAATGAGCACTATGTAGTAAATCGGTAAACAAGTATACACATGGATTGTTTTACTGCTCTGTGTAGTGGTGTAAAATAAGGGTTCCTAAATAATTCCAGTAAAGTGCAGTATATTACAAAGGATAAATAAATCATCCAGTTACATCTCTGGGCTACGGGAAAAAACAACTTCTAAAGGTGACAGCTGTTTGGGGGGAGTACCAGACTGGAGTGCCCTGGAGGAAACAATTAAAATTAAAATTGACTCTTAAACTAAGACATGTTCATCTCAACAAACAATGAGATACTGAGGCTTGGCGAACACCAAAGTTGTCAGGTAGTGTATATTTTTAACATAGTCTATACCTCTTGTATGCGGCAGTGCTGTTCTGTAGAGCAATAGCAGCCAATTCACACTGAACTATAAGGTCACTGCAGTACAGACAATGGCCAGCTTCACTGGGGCTTTGCCCATTTCGCCTCTCTGGGCAGTCTGTTCACCAACACAAACTGCTGCCTTTGCCATTCCTTTGGTCCTGTCTGAAACATGAGAGACAGAGACTCCGTACAGACAATCTGCTTTATCTGCCTTAACGTAGATTTCATTTTAAACTTTGCATTCTCTTGCCAGCTCCAGAGAAAATACCTAAACCTGTATTATCTTTTGTCATTCTACCTTTAAAATGCTTAGTGATAAAAAACCCTGTTCCTGTCTTGTGGCACTTTCATTTTGATCACTCCTCCCAGAGTACCAGGAGCTCCGCCTAGACAGATTTTTGCAGGGTCTTCCAGGAAACAGGGTTTGATCAGCTCTGGTGACCAGCTGGAGTGGTTCAGGCAGGGAAAGAGCACACATACCACTTTGTAGCTCGAAGCAGGTGCTTTTGAGAGGGCCGGATTAGCAGACTCAAGATGCTGTGTGCCCCAGCACCTCACTAGAACTAAGCCTTCTCTTTGAATTGAGACTGGATAGTAGAAATGAATTACCGAGAGCTTCCCAGTTCCATATCAACCGAGTAATTTATTCATAGTCATCGTCTTTTGCTTGCAGGGGGCTCCTTTCTCCAGGAGTGAGAACACGGCTGACTACCAGTAACCCACTGTGGTCAGAGAGAAGAGAAGCAGTGCAGAATTTTGTTCTTAGGAAATCAGAGGAAAGGTGTTATTATGCTGTGAACACAGGAGTGGGTAGAAGAAAACATGCCATCTGTTGGCAGCTCTGCCCCTGCAGACAGGGGTGGATTTTTTTAAAGGCAGGTAAATAATGGTATGAATTGTTTCTGAATAAAAGCCGAGGTTTTCAAAGAAAGAGCTGCAGCAGATGAACCCTCCATTGTGAATACCTCCTGTCAGAGAGTCACTTCACTTTGAGTAAGTCTTGCGGTAAATTTCCATTCACCGACTGGATAAGCATGCCTTTTAAAATTAGATTACTGATGTAAACATTTATGATTACAAATCTAAAATGTGCTATAAAGATTTATGGGGAAAGTAAAATCTCAATTTTGCTGTATACTCTATTATGCACTATATTATACACAGACGATAAATCACTTGGTATTTAAATATATTTATTTACCGAACAAATACCTATCTCAGAGGATTTATTCTTGTTTGTAAAATGTTCTGATAATCTGGCATGACAGATGCAGAGGAAGCAGTACTAAACATTTCTACAATCATTACTAAAATTGTCTACCAATTTCCTGCTCGTTTTCCTTATCTTTTTTTGCTTTAACATCTAAATTTCACTATTTGGTGCTAGACACTTTTTAATCTGGTCTTCTGTGTAAGATAAATACTTCTTTTTCCATAGTCGCCCACAAATTTCTCCTGCTAATGTCAGAATATACATCTCCAGGAAATGGTATTTGAATGTTAGTTACTAGATTACCATTCATATTTCATTTTTCTAACACTTGCATCCATGTTAGCGCTGTCTTAATTTTACTTCACTGGCCAGTTCTACTTAATGCCAGAGTGTCCTCTGCTGTACATAGCAAAAATAGCAATATATTACAGGTTCTTTCATTCATGATGATAAAAAGGCAGTGATTTGATGGAAAGAGTCTCTGTAAATATTTGTGCAGATTCTTACCTAAATTTCTCTGTTCAAAGCATTTTTGCAAAGTCCTTTCTTGTTCCGCAAAAATCATTCATCCTACAGATGATTTTGTAAATAGAATTCACATTTAAACCTCCTAACGCTCCCACCTTGCCCTCACCAATGTTTTATGTTTAAAGGGAAGGTTTCACTAAGAACCAATATTAGGAAGATTGTCTGAAAGTAATCTCTTGGGACATCTCCTCTGAATGCCAGACATGAAATAGAGAGAAAACTGTGTAAAGTTTTAAAAATATTCTATGGGGTTTTTTGTAGAACTAGCTTTCTGCTGTTTGGTGAGGACAAACTGGATGTGTAAAAGCTTCTAGGAATACTCCTTTTCAAGGGTGGATACCTAACCATTGCCAGCATGTCCCCAGAGTAAGCCATACGCATATTTTTCTAATGCACACATAATTGATAGAAATATTAAGAATACTATATAAACCCACATTAACTGCAGTCATAATTATTAGCTGCAGAAACAGGATTCAGGGCAGGAGTTAAGGTGGATAGTTCCTTGAAAATGTCAGTCACGTCAGGTGTTTTTCAAAAGAGCAGGAGGAAGGCTAGAAGTGCTCACATTAAGACTAGAATGTGACTCATGTTCAGCAGCATAGAGCACCTTCCATGCAAGGAAACCGACTCGGATCATTCAGCTTGAAAAAGGACTGAAGGTGATACAGTACAAAACCTATAGAAGAATGCAAAGAAGGTGAGCAGACCACCATGTTTGTACACTATTTCCACAACAGTAGAAGGAGCAAGCATCCAGTAGAGCTTTAAGGGAACAGGTTTGAAATGATGAAGAGACAACACTTTGGACATAATCTGTCATTGAACAGTAGAACTCTGCCATGTGACACTATAAATGCCAGAAATTAAAAAAAAAAAAAACAAACAGCATTTAAAAATGAGGCCAGACGCATCTATGGAGCATGTGTCCACCTGCAAATACGAAAATACTATGTACCCCGTGTCACACCGAGTTCCTCAACCCGATAGGTGAAAGAATCTGGTAGGCCCGGGCTGCCTTATTTGTGTCTGGGTTTTTATGTTATTTCCCAGGGCAAAACACGGATGTATCCGTATTTGTAGTAACAGCCCCTAACTCTGTTCCTGCTCGCTACATCCTCCCACAGCTAATCAGGAAAACTCCCCCACAGTCGCTTGGTAAGGTACGGTCGGCGCGCACAGAGTTGTGGGAGCGCGGCCCCCTGCAGCGGCCTGGGGCTGAAGGAAGCCATTACCGAGCAAGCCCCGCCTCCGGCCACCGACGGGCCCTGTCTCCCCGCGCCCGCCATAACGGCCCCGCCGCGGGGGCGCGCGAAGGCTGCTGGGAGAGGCGGGGGGGAGCGGCACGCGCCCGAGGGGTAGGAAGAGCTCCAAGTACCCGCCCGCCCCGCCTCGTTCTGGGCCCCGGCCGGAAGTGAGGGAGGAAGGAGGAGGGGGGCGGGGCCGGGCGGCGCTCCGGCAGGGTCGGCCGCCGCCATTTTGTTAGCGGCGGGCTGCCGGGGCGCGCGGAAGTGGCGGCAGGCGAGGCGGGAAGGGACGGGGCTCGCCCGGCTCCTCCCCCGCTGGGGCGGAGAGGCGGGGACTGAGCGCGGCCGAGCCGAGCTAAGCCAGGCCGGGCTGGTGGGGGCGGCGGCAGCAGCGACGGGGCCGAGGTGAACGCGGCCCAGTTATGTCGGCTTTCTCGGAGGCGGCGCTGGAGCGGAAGCTGTCGGAGCTGAGCAACTCGCAGCAGAGCGTGCAGACCCTGAGCCTCTGGCTCATCCACCACCGCAAGCACTCGGCGCTCATCGTCAGCGTGTGGGAGCGGGAGCTGCGGAAAGGTGAGGCTGGCACCGCCGCTGGGCCTCTTCCCGCCTGCGGGTACCGGGTGGGGCCTTCCTCGGGGCGGCGGGTCGGGGGGAGGTGGCGGCCGGTGAGGCCGCGGTAGGAGGAGGCCGCCGTCGGGTGTGCGGCTACTGAGGAGAGTGATGGTAGGATTCCTCGGCCTGCCGAGCTGGGGAAGGAGGGAGGGAGAGAAGGGAGGGAGAGAAAGGAGGGAGGGTGGGCGGGCCGGCGGCCCCGGCGCCTGAAGGGAGCGGAGCTACTGTGGCAAGTGTTAAACCCCCGGTCTCGATTTCTTGATGACTGTGGACTGGGAGGCGCTTCTTTTCCCTCTTTTTTTTCCTCCAGTCCCCTGGCTCCTTTCTTCTCCTCCCTCCCCCGTTAGTGAGATGCCCCTGAGGAGGCTACTTCTTATGTTTTCCTTCCCCTCTTTGGAAAGGAGAGGGGAAAGTGGGAAAATGGAAGGAAGGCGGCAAGTATGGGGATTAGGGCTTTTTATTTTAATAGTGGTAGTTACGCCTTATCCAAGACGACCCTTTGTAGGTACTTTCATCATCTATAGCGGTGGTTGGCAGTAACACTATTGGAGTTTCCTGACAGAATGGCTTTGTCCACTTATTCGTGTAGGGCAACTGAGTATGCAAATACTCTGGGGAAAGAGCAATTTAATGTGTCCAAAGTGTTTTTTAATTCCTTTTTGCCATATGGCTGCTACCGATGTTAGCATAATAAAGATATGTGTTTCTTTAGCTGTATTGAGTATTTGATGTTGAGTGTGCGGACTTAGATTTTTACATGTCTTTCCTTTTAACAGCAAAGAACTTGCAGCTATAGGCAGTGGTCATGGACTCAAAGGCAGAAATGGCATGTAAGATTTATTTGACCTAATTGAAAAATAACTGATCTTAAGTTGACTCATTTAAGAAAAAGAAAAATCACTTGCTAGAACTCTGCCTTGCTGTAGGAAATGTTATTATCTTCCAGTAATTTCCTTTGGAGCCCCAATAATATGTGGATGTTTTGTGGCGAAAGTGGAAGGCTAGATTTTTAAGTGGAGACAAAAAGTAGTACTAAACCATTACAGGGCCTATGAAAGAGAAACCACTCCCTTAGTTTCGCATAGTGAAGAGGAATAGTTGACTTGCAGAAATTATGTGTAACAGAATACAAAGAGAGTGTGTCTGGTTCACAGCTACCTCATGGTTAGGGGGCATAA
Organism: Calidris pugnax; assembly: GCF_001431845.1. Taxonomy (NCBI): domain Eukaryota; kingdom Metazoa; phylum Chordata; class Aves; order Charadriiformes; family Scolopacidae; genus Calidris; species Calidris pugnax. The sequence goes on from NW_015090810.1 coordinate 2,849,482, forward strand.
CTTCATAGCAAATGGACTCAACCACCCTTAAAATAAAAATCTTGAGTATGAAGTAATACTAATGTTTATAGTATAGCATGAAAATATGTTTTTATAAGCTGTAAGTTTTCACATGGCTACTGTATATTTGTTTAAAATATGCTTTTTGTGTGACTTTTTTTGAACTTCCAAGCATGAGTTAAATTCTTTTTTTCTGTTGCCTAAAGAAAGACCTATTTGGTGGCATGTTTCATCTTCTGAAATAAACATATTTTTACTATATGCTTGTTACAAGCTTGCTTTCTTGTTCTGAGAACAAATGAATAGATCTCCCATCTGCATCTGAAACAAACATTTCATGTTTCTGGGCCTTCTAAACAAACAACTTGAATATTTAGTGTTCTGAATGATATCAAAAAGTGTCTTAAACTAATTGGCATGCAGCCAGAGGTTTGGTTGTTTGTCTTAATTAACATGCACAATACCAATTCATAAGAATCTATACTATTAATGGTCGATTCTTAACTTTACTATTAGCCTAATTTTCCTGTTTTGCTGTTTGACGAATTAGAGAATTTAAATGTTTGAAACATGGGCTACGTGTTTGAAGGTGGCATTGAGAGGCAAGGATAATGATCATCTTAACTCATGCTTTGCTTTTTCTCAGCTTTCAATGTCTGGCTTCCACTTTTAAGTCTGTTTTGAGTTTGTAGCTTGGGAGCTTCTGATGATAATTGGTTTTATCTTCATTTTGTTGGAAGTTGTCATCATCTATTTCAGAGTTAGATTTTTCTGGTGACTTCTTTTTGGAAGCCAACCTTCAAGGGTATATGAAAAGCATAAGATAGTCTACCTCCAGTAGGAATGAGTTAGTTGCTTTCAAGATCCTGCACCTTTTCTTCTGGGCTTTTAGGCCTTATGTGAAGTATTTCCTCTTTTCGTATGTTTCTCATAGTTAAGATACGCATGATGTATTTTAATTTTCTATCTCTGATAGTAGTACCTGAGCTTCATAAATGCTAGCTTACATTGACATGGCACTAACTTTTTGCTAATTGCAGCACATAATTGTAGGGCAGTCCCTGATCCCTAAAGGGTGGATTTAGTGGTCTAAGCAGACCACTAAAGACCACTGAAAGATGAGAAGGAAAACCAGTGTGCTGTGGTGAAGTGACTTGTATAAAACAACACAAAGCAGAACACTGGCAATTAGGCCACAAGGGCAGTAGGTTTAAGGCTCCTGACTTGCCTACCATCCAAGCCATAGAAACATGATTTCTCTCCTATGTGAGAGGAAATTGATCTCTATTTGGGGAATATGGACACAAAAACTACTGGCATTGTCTGCTGCTATTGCTAGCCACTAGTGTCCTGGAACTGAAAATTGAACCTTGCCTTTCTGAATTTTATTTCCTTTCATTGTATCCTTTTTTTATTGTCACCCCTGTCTGCAGACCTTCCTTTCAGCCTACTCCCTTTCAGGCTCGTGGAGCATTGTGTAACCGAGTTGAACACAATACAGCATGATAACTACAATTTTTTCTGGATGCTTTCAGTTTTGGTAAAAGGTCCTGTGCATCAGATCAGCTTGTATGAGCTTTTCTGAAGATGTCTTTAGTTATTCATGAAAACAAGTGATAGGATCTCAGCCCTTTTGTTCCTAAATGTTTGGTTTTGATTTTTTTTTTTTAATAGTCTTTTCTTTATATCATGTTGGAGTACAGGTGAAGAGGCAGCTTTTCAAATAGTTATATGCGTAAGTATATAATTTAGGCAAAATAAAATCTTAGTCCCTTTCTGTTTACTTGGATTCATTGGTAGGTCCCATATTAGGACATCTCTACAGATCATCAGTTTCATACACCCTCATCTACAGGTTTTCTACAGTTGAACTTTCATTGAGTCTTTTGGTGAACTCTTGTAGTTAGACGTAAACTTGCAGAATGGTCAAAACTTGCAGGTCTTTGTTATCAATGTGGAGCAGTTATGGAACACTGGGTTAGTCTTGCAGAAGTCCAGTGTTGCTTAAGTTGTATAAAGACAGTTGGTGTAACTCTTGATTACTGAAGGAACGTGCATATATACTTTTTCCCTAATACTACCCTAACTTTTAAATGTAGTTTTAAAAATACTGGCATGTAGAATTCATAGGGTCATTCTTAGAAAGAAACAAAAAAAAATGGAGGAAAGGTAGTATAATGTATTCTAAAATAAACTGTATTTTGAAAGTTTTGATAACCCTGAATTGTCCAGACACTCCTAGTAACTGTCACAAATATTTAAGGGAAGGATGTCTTCTTAAACAACCAGTATTTTGATGAAATTATGGTAAGGAGTTGCGTGTCATATGCTTCAAGAGACTGAGTGTAGAGACATGCTGTTTACTGACTGACCTCAAATATGTGCTAATGGAAAATGTATGGATGAACTGTGCCTCTGGGTGGGTCTGTGGCAGAGCTGGTGCTCTGCCCGGGCTATTAAGCATTCCTGATTCTGCATCTGTGTAAAAACACTCAGGTGTCACTCCAGGTACTCCACATGTTACTGTATGCAGTGGTTTTTTTCCACTATCTATTACTATGATTAGTGGAGAATAGATTCTGTAGTTCATTGATGTTTTGTCCCCTGATGAGTAAAAATAATGAGAGAAGATTAATAGAAGGCCTTTAATTTAAATGATAACTATAATGAAGTAACAGAGATATCTCCTGTTACGACAGATAAGCAGAGGTCTACAGTGACAACAGAACAGCTCATTTTCTACTCTGCTGTTGGTTAAATGTCTTTAAATATTTCTGATACCATTTTGCAGACAGTATCTTGTGCTGTGCTGCTGCTGAAAATCCAGTAAAATGAATAATTAGTTTTGAAATAGAGGAATTCCCTGATGGAAAGCTGGTACTGGTGCAAGGCAGACTGCGAGGACAGTATCACCCCTTTAGGCCGCTGCCTGTGTTAGCGCTGGCTTATGCTGATCATGAGTCTGCATTCTTTCGGATTTTGCAGTTGATTTATAGAATAAGTAATTTGGTGGGGCTACTTTTTCCCTACTTTGTTTGTAGTAAATGTTTTACTAACATGAGAATCCTAGGCAGTTTGGATTTTTATTCTAGAAAGGTGGGGCTTTTTTCTTGGTACTTGTAATATGGCAGGTTCGTGATTGCTTCGGAGTAACTTGTGTGGATTATTTTGTGATAATGGTGCCACAAAATCTAATTATTTTCCAGAGACTTATTGAGGGGGGGTTAGAGAGAATTTTTTAAAGGCTTGCAAAGTGTGCTGAGGGAAATGGTCCTACTTCAGATGTATGAAATGTAACACTCAAAGTTAAATAGTTAATTACTTAGTAGTCATAAGCTTACTCAGTATTTGAATAGTACTAATTAACTGTAATATGAATACATTAGTCATTCCCAAAATGGAACTGATGGGCCTGTTACAACTATTTAATTTCGTGTATTCATAAAGGCATTAACTTAAGGGCCTTTTAAAAATAAGGAGTGGCATTACACATAAAACTTTGTTGTGTGAGCCTGTAGCCACTGAGTAGCTGCTGAGAAAACCCTTAGGGACCCCCTTCAAAAGGCTCTTCTGAGATGGAGGATCTCTGTTGAGACTTTTTTGTTATTTACGAATCAGGTACATTCTCTATCTCTTGCTCCCTGTTTTCAGGTTTCTGTGCAACTGTAAAGGTTTGCTGATTGTGCATTTTGTTTTGAAATGAAAAATTTCAATTCTGTAATTCAAAGCATCAGCCTTCAAGGGTGAATTGTGAGCACTTGTTCAGTAGGCTCCGTGTGATATTTGCTATACTGGGTTGAAACGTGTCCAGTTTAAAAGGGACAAAAACATGAAATAAAATAGCTAAATGTTTGAGTTTTGAAATAAAAAGTCCCATATTACCAACTCCAGTTAGTTGTCTGTATTACCTTCCTTTCCTGTCAACTCATTTTCTGTTAGCTTTTTCAAGTCCAGCTCTGTCACTTGTTAGGTATTTATATCCTAGTGATATTTTAATAGGTGTCCTGTTGTATCTTTAAACTTAATTTCAGATTCAGGTATCTGTTTTCTCAGAGCCTGACATGGCATCTCATAGATAGTCAGTCTCAGAAACACCACCCTGTCCTTCTTCCCTTAATCACTTGACCTCTCATTTTGGCTGTCATCTGTCCCCCACCTGCATCACATTGATCGTTGTCTTTGCTGCAAAGATTTTCTAGGTTAGCAGAGCCATTCTATATTGTCTTTAAGACAGCTACAATTGTATAAGTACACCTGGGCTACTGGAGAGAGACACATTTTTAGCGCTTGACTCAGCCAGTTTACCTGGTGTGCCAATTTATTATGCTTGAACTTTTTTGTTTGTCTTGGGGTGATTCAGTGATCAGTGATACAAGTCATTCAGTGATATAAGTAGCAACTAATTTTGCTTATTTAGGGCTGTTTGTCAACAACTTCTGCTGTTGGGACATCTGCTAGTTTGGGTCCTCGCTCCTTATAGCTGCTGGCATTAATGCATTGCGTTTTTCTGAAGCTAGTGGCTGTTGTGGCAGTTGCTCAGTGCTGCTGAAAATTGGAAGATAGAAGATTCTAGTAGGCAAATTGAGAAGGCCTAGCAACATTGAAGCTGGATTTGAAAGCTGTACTACACCTGAATTACTCTGGTATTCAGTCAACTGCTTTGAAACAGAACCACAGCCAAAAGTGGTGGAAATATATTGCCTTGCAGATGTGAAGTGCATTTCAGGAAACAAGTTCCCGATTTAAAGCAAGTATTTCCTGTACTATTTAGTGTAGTTTTTCTGCCAAGAGAAAGAATCTTTCACTGCTTATCTGCATGAATCTTCTGGTGTGTGCAAAGAGGTTTGAATATCAACAGCAGTCAAAACTTCAGAGAATAATAGAATGGTTCGGGTTGGAAGGGACCAACCCCCCCTGCCATGAGCAGAGACACCTCCCTCTAGACCAGGTTGCTCAAAGCCCCATTCAGCCTGGGCTTGAACATCTGCAGGGATGGGGCATCCACAACTTCTCTGGGCAACCTGTTCCAGTGCCTCACCACCCTCACAGTGAAGAAATTTCTTCCTGATATCTAATTGAAATCTCCCCTCTTTCAGTTTATAGCCATTACCCATTGCCCTATCCCTACACTCCTGCTAAAGAGTCCCTCCCCATCTCTCCTGTAGGCCCCCTGTAGGTATTGGAAAGTCACTATAAGGTTTCGTGGAGCCTTCTCTTCTCCAGGCTGAACAACCCCAACTCCCTCAGCCTGTCTTCATAGGAGAGGTGCTCCAGCCCTTTGATCATCTTTGTGGGCCTCCGCTGGACTTGTTTCAACATGTTCACATGAACATGAGTTGAGTCAAGTCAGAGAAACATACTTGCTACATACCTGATTTACAAAATGACCTATGGTCAGGAGGAACAGATTAGCCATGTAAGAATCTTTCATTTAAAACAGTCACATTTGGATGTGTAATCCAGTTTGACTGGTTGAATCTCTAGTAATAGTCTTGAGAGAATGCAGTGTGTACAAATCTATATTCATTTGTTGCTGTACCACTCGTGTCCTAGTGTCTATCCTGTACCTGCCTGTCTTTCACCATTCTGCTTTTAATTACTTCAGTGTCTTTTTCCTATCCTAAAACTATTGTTCCTGTTGATTCATATCCATCTTGGCATTGTACTGGCCAGGCAATGAAAGGAATGAGTTTGTTTCATGTGTTCAGGTGATATGCTGTAAGTTCATGATATACTAAGTGCAGTGGGAAGCTTCTGCAGAGGAATTATGTTGATATGGTTTCCTTGGTTTGTGACCAACTTTCTCGCATCCCAGTGGTAATATGATGCTGATGTCCTCTTTCCCAGCAGTGGCTTTATGCGCTGTTCCCTTTGTCTGTTAGCCTCCACACTCAAAGTCAGGATACTTGGACCCTCAAACCTTGAACACACATTTTGTGGGAAATCTCATTCCCCTCTAAAAAGGAAACACGGCAGTTCTCAAACCTTGGTAAAATTCGCCAGGGGAATTAGGTGACTGTGCAACGTTGAACACGTAATTTAACTCTTTCATAACAGAAGGTTAATAAAGTTTCAGTGCTAATGGTACAATGTGCCTGCTATGGATTATATCATGTTTGAATTGTCCTTTCTGGTGGTAGACTCTCAAGTGACTTTTTACAGATATTCTTTCAATCACATTACCAAAGATACTGCCCTTCATCAGCTTGCAGAAAAACTCTGGTTAGCTCTCAGTGTGAAGGATCAGTGATCTTGCACTCAAGTTTTAGTGCTGCTTGATTGGAAAAGATGAGTTGCATCTTGTAATAAGAAGCTTGGAGGCTTATCAGATGTTTACAAAGATGTCATGTAACTTCTTATGCAAAGGTGTGAAGCATGCTATGACACAGGAAGTGTCCCAGGGATTTTGGGAGAACTACTGACACTCATATACTGTACTACATGTATGTAGACTAATGTAATTCAAAAGCAATTGAGCCAGATCTTTATTTAAATCCATATTAGAGGACTTTAGTAAAAAAGCAGCCGTTCAGTGCTGATAACGTTTGTGGGATTTTTAACCTACTGATGTTCAAAACTTCTTGTTAAATGGTATTTTCATTGAAGGACAGTTGGCATAGCAGAGCCGGCCTATAGAAGGTTAAAGCCTGATCTAACACATCCAGGTGGGTCAGTATTCTATGCGCTTGAATTGGGATGTAAATGAAATCCCTTATGCCTGTTTCTCTGTAGTTTCTTCCCCTATGTCTAAGACAGCAGGTATCTTTCAGCTCTAGGGAAGATGTGTAGAACAGCATGAAACTAACAGACATGTTTCTTGCACTCTTCATGGGAGCTCAGTTTCCAATGCCAGGAGGTAAATGTGCAGAAAACAAATATGGGTGATTATGCTGGCTTTGATTGCCAGAGTTGACCTCAGTAAAAATAGCATGCTTACTGCCTTCCGAGGTACAATGCTAGAGCTTCTTGCACAAAAGTGGTGGCTCTTCAGTGTTGGAGTTCTCTAAGTATTTTGGAATCAAGCACACAATGTCAGGGCTTCAATATTGGACTGGTAGAGAACCAGGAATACCCAGGCCAGGCTAACAAGTATGTGTTCCTAAGAAGTATAGATTGCAGAAAACTAAGGCTTCATAATGAGGATGCTGTGTCCCTCCACCTTAGATGCCTGATTGTGCTCTTTGCAGGTGAAATACCATGAATACCAGCAGAGTACAAATTGGCATTTAAATATGTCAGATTTTTAGGAAGAATTAGTTTCAATTGCAAGGTGCCAATCCCAGTTAGTCTCACTGTGGATGCTTTGAGAGTAATCTGCTTAATATGGCCCTTATACCAGCCAACACCATTGACCTGTTAAAATATTTCAGAATCCAGCACTCCAGGGAGGTGCTTTGGTGGGTAAATGTGACTGAAACAAGCAGAAGAGCAAACACTGCACAAAGCTTCTTAAAAGATGACTCAGTCCAACATGGAGGCCTTCTTAGGAGTTTTGTGTTTGCAGACTGTACTTTTAGTGTACCAGAGATACTGTAGGCTAGCTGCTTCTAACACTGCACACTCTGGGAGCATGTGCTTTTCAGATCCTTCCTTAGCCTAAGATCATACCTTTTTTCTTTCGTTTTCTTCTGACAGGAAGAGTGCTTTTTACTAATAACCTTGCCAAGCCTTGAGGACACTTTTTGTTTAAATAGTCTAATTATTCTTTGATCCATTTTGGCGATCTGAGGTATATCAAAGCCCAGAGCTGAAAAGTTAAGTGTCACTGTTACTGAAGAGAGATGCTTTAAACAGATAATTTTTTTCAGAACAGATCTATCTAGTTTGGAATTTAATTTTATATTTCAGACTTCACTAGTCAATTTGTAGTCAGAAGAGCTCAGATTTGAGAACCTCAGTTGCTGCAGGTTACGTTGCACTTTAGTCTCATATGTAAGAGAAGTAGAGAGGTAGTAAGGCAGAAAGGTAGTAGGCCAGTATGTAACTCTCAAAGATTTGTGAAGTAAAATTGAATGCTTCTTGAGAGTAGGCATACTTTTTAGCTTTGGGATTTTGTGCAGAGCGTTCTTACAACAGAAAGAATTAAATTTTACTTCACAATATTCTTTGTGAACATACAGGTAGAATATTAGTTGACTTTCTGAAGTCACAGAGAGCTTAGTAGTGTTTTTAAGATTTTTGTTCATTAAATGCAACTTTGTTTCTGCTGAAAAGGTAATACTAGAGGAAATAAGCTTGAATATGACTTTCTGGGATTTTGCATGCCTTTTTCCAAATACAGTATATCGATCTGTTTACTGTAGTGAACAGATGAAGTCCAGACTTTGTGAGAATAAACATTGCCTGACTTCATGGTACTGCCTACATCTCCTCTCTCTATACCAGCTCAGTTACTTTGGTTTGGTTACTTGTTGGAAACAATAAAGTTGATGTCTGAAACAAATCAGTTACACCTCTGAGAATTAAAATGTGACTTTTTTTTTTTTCCTGTGAAATGGATGGGTAAGAACCTATCCTGCATGCAGTTCAGAGGATGTAGTACGGGTAACAGTCTGCTTTGTTACATTTTGAGTCCTAATTCTGGGCTCATCTAAGAAATGGGGAGGGCAGGATCATATTTGGTAAATGCTAATTAATTTTGGTACATCCATGAGACAAGACGTGTTTTTGAAGGGTACCGCTTTGAATAATTCAAAGCTTTCTCTGTGTCAGAACTGTGATTTACCTGAAACATAGGTAGGATATGTATTGCTATATTGTCAGTTAGTTTTTAATACAGAAATTAGGTAGCATAAATCTATAAAGTCTACATTTTAGTTTATTCAGTTTTTGACCCAAATAGATTCATTTCCTGGATGTTGCATGTAGTGACTTCAGTGTTTGGAGCAGATTTCTAATAGACCCAACTTGTGTCCAGCACTTCCAAACTAATTATTTTTTGCCAGTTTTTATTGCCATGATTCTAAGAGATAGGTGCATTTTTACTTTCAATGCAGGTTCCCCACCCACGCCCCAACTTAATCCAGAACTCTCTTAACTTGTTGGATATGTCTGTCCAAGAGGATGGGAAAAATTCAATACTTCAAGGAAAAATCCTTCAGAGGAGTCTTTTTACAGTGCAAACTTACTCTTAAAAACATTTCCTTAGAATAGAAGCATATTGACATTGAATTTTCTGTTTGTATGTGAGGTGGTAGTTCTTCGTGTTTGAGAGGTTGGGATTGAAATTAGCAAAATCAAATCATATTGGGAACTAAGCATGAGTTTTAAGAAATCCTAGATTGGCTTTAATGCAGTGCTGCTTTCCTCGAGAAGGCAGAAAAAACTTAAATCATGCCTTTCAAGAGAATCCTCTTTTTAAACTCTGAGCATACATACTGAATCTGTTTAGTGATAATGGGTATTTAAAGTTTTTTCTGGTGTTAAGACAAGGTTGGGTGTTACAATAAGAGTTGCAGCTCTGAGAAACCTCTAGACTAATGAAGGTTAGATGCAGAGTGATGGTAAATGAAAATAACCTGAGTAGGAACACTTAAAAAACACAGAATACATTTACAAAAGCAATTTATAAATTGTAAGCTTGTAATATATTGCACAGTAATGGGAATAGAATAAAATGCTTATGATGCTTGGAGAAGAGATGCACCGCAGCGGCCTGAAAGGGATTTTTGAAAATGTTTTCTTGATATTACAGCTGCAGGCACATGAGTGTTTTAATGATTAGGAGATGAGGGAGGGAAGTTTCACAGTGATGTGGAGAGGTTGACTAGGGATTGACTGTTCAGTTAGCTCAAATACAGGAATGAGGGATGGTTATATAAGGCTGAAATTCCAACTGAGAGGAGGAGGTTCATCACATGAATGATTGTGGATCTCTGAAGCTCCTCATCAGAGGACTTCATGGGTGTAAGAAAATTATGCAGGCTCTAAAGGGAAGTTGAAGTATATGGAAGAAATCCATGAAGGCTGCCGAACAGACAAATTGCATCAGGCTCAGGAAAACACCTGAAAATAGTTGGGGCCTGAACATTTTTGGAATATCATGTTATTTTTCTCTTTATTTTTGGAGATGGGGCTAGAGGGATCTTGTGTTATTATGAAGGAGGAAGAATCTGAGCAAAGTGTTATAGCAGAAGAGAGAAGAAAAGCCCATGGGTGACCAAAGCCTTTTCATGTTTCTAAATAAAAAATTTGAGTGAAATGTTGTAAGCAGTAATGAGACTAGGAAAAACGTGAGAATTGCTTTTTCTGTGTTTAGTACAAATGTGCATAAATAGGTATTTGTTGCAGAAACTAAAATTTCTAATTATTCTTGTTTATTCTAATTATTCTTCATTAGCAAAACCAAATAGGAAGCTGACATTCCTGTACTTGGCCAATGATGTCATACAGAACAGCAAGAGGAAAGGACCAGAATTTACGAAAGACTTTGCTCCAGTAATAGTGGAGGCTTTTAAGCATGTTTCAAGGTACAGTAAATTTCCACGCAGTGTCCTTCATCATACTGTATTTGAGGGGGCTTCAGAGAAGTCCTTAGTTCATCTCTTCTGACACAGCTAGTCCTTGTGTGCTATTTCTGTATTTGCAGTCTTGTTAATTTGTTCAATGTTCTTTTGATCTTGGATAGTCCTAATGCTGTTGAATGAAGTTATGTAGTGAATTCATCTGTATTGAGTCTCTTTTGCTTTAAAAAGCTGTTAGCTATGCTTAATTTAAGACTTGCTTTCAGTCAGCGTTTGTATGATACAGCAGTTTGATGTGTTTCATTAGTAGTATTGCATGATTTGTTTTTTCCCAGCAGCCATTCCTTTTGTTGCATGAGGGTGCAAGAGTCTTGATACAGAATTATTTTCACATGGTGCACAGCTACTGAAGCAAGACAAACCTATTTGCAGTGTTTGTCTAATAGGGTTAGAGACCTATAGATCTATGAGTTGAGAACAACCAAAGAGAGAATTGGGTGTTGGCCTTTTTTTATGTGCTTGCTAAGACATCTTTAACTGATCTTTGCTTTCTTTTCTTTAAAATGTAATTTTGTTATTTTCTGAGATTCATTGACTTCTGATACTTTGATATTGATAAAGTATGCCAAGGTCTTTCTGTGAAAGGTAATCATGCGGCAGTGCTGTACTTTTACCTTGTGCTGATTTTTGCTTTTTTTCTTGTAACAGTGAGACGGATGAGAGTTGTAAGAAGCACCTTGGTCGAGTGCTCTCTATCTGGGAAGAAAGGTCTGTTTATGAAAATGATGTATTAGAACAACTTAGGCAAGCTTTGTGTAAGTATTTTGTATGTGTATGAATATTCGGTCTCTTGTTTGAAATATTATTTCTTTGACTCCTATTTGTTTTCATTTAGATGGAGACAGAAAGGTGAGGAAGCGCACATATGAACAGATAAAAGTTGATGAAAACAACTGCTCACCTCGAAGTTCTCCCACTGACCCTCCACAGGTAAGAGCATGTTTATAAAATTCTGTATTTGCATATGGTTTCATATAGAGTTTTTCATTTACTCCTGGTTTTGAATGGTCTCTGTGTTTTTTAATGAGGTGCTGTTTCTGAGCAAGGCTGACAATACCTGAAACTTTCCTTCGCAGTATTTCAAGTTAGAAGTGGACCTAAGAAGTTGAGCATGCTGTAACTTTAGTCAGTTTGGCACTAAACCAGAGTGTGTGAACTGTATATCCAGCTTTGTCCACCTCAGGATTTCAGCATTAGTTTCTACAATGTTTTAAGTTCTCATTTGTTTTCTGGGGTGGTAACTAGTAGCACATGTGTTAAAGTATGATTGTTAATGCTTTATCAGTAAAATATATTTCAATGTTGCAGTCCTGAAGGTTGGGAAAAGTTCTTATCTATCTTGCGTTGTTATGGCTTTTATAGTTCTTGTGGGTTTTTTGTTATAGTACTGCCCCATCTCAAAAGGTTTTTTGTTATGGGAAGGAATGACTGTTATCAAATAATCACAATTTACTATGTTTCCCTGTAACAGACGTCTGAGCTTCTAGGAAAATCAGCTGTACTTCCAAAAGAAGTGCACTGATCTAGTCTGATGCAGTAGTGAAGCAAAGCTACAAGAAAAATAATTTCAAAAAAGTATAGTAAAATAAAAGGTACTGTAAAATAATCGCTACTGTTAAAAAGAAAAGATTTACAAGTAGTCCTATACCAAGAATTTAAATGAAAAATCTATTTTAAGAAGGTGACCTTTAAAACTAGGAACACTGTGTTGTTGTGAGAATTAATGGCTTAGTTTTGTTTTATTTTCAGTCTGAGAAGGGATAGAATGTTGCCATAATGCTGATATCATAAATGCTTTTAAAATTACTGTCAAATTGATTTCATAAGCTTATTGTGAGATACTGTTTTGTACTAGGATCTGTGTATTTAAACTAGTTCTTAATCTTGCATGCTTTTTTCAGACTACAGATCTTATTAGAGCATTACAAGAACTAGAAAACGCTGCCTCTGGGGATGCAGCAGTTCATCAGAGAATAGCTTCTTTGCCTATAGAGGTCCAAGATGTGTCCCTGTTAGACAGAATAACAGGTGAGGGTTGGGGATCCAGTAACTGAAACACTGCTCTGAGAATTTCACCATATATAATGAAATCGTGCTTTACTTGTTTTTTTCTGCTTGCTTTTTAGATAAGGAATCTGGAGAGCAACTTTCCAAAATGGTAGATGATGCATGTATGTTGCTGGCGGATTACAATGGCAGGTTGGCAGCTGAAATAGATGATAGAAAACAGCTAACTCGAATGTTGTCGGACTTTCTCCGATGTCAAAAAGAATTCCTTGCAGAGAAAGAGCATAAGCTGGAAGTGCGTAATGTTTTGTTTTAGTCCATTCTTCACTAAAGCTTGTTCTTGCAAATGTTTTTAGTTTGCCTAAACAATTTTTCTCTCCAAGGGTAAATATTTAATTGCCTCTGTTAGGTCTTTGCTTCCAGCATGTTTTTAATGAGGTTTTTTTTTTTTTGTTCTAGTGTTCTAAATCTGTTAAACCAGCTCATTACATTAGGTAATGTTACAACTGTAATCACTTTGGTGTCTTTTCTTTCTCTTTTTTAACCTATTCAGTCTTCATTATAGTTGTACAGACTTAGTTTTAGTAGTGCAGATAGAAATTCTTAACCTGAATGGTACAAACTTAATTCTTCAGAGAGTAATTTTTTCTTTTTCATTCATTGTTGTAAGTCTTACTTACATATTACATTGTAATATCCTTTTTGTGAATAGAATGATCTTTCTGGTTGTTGTAGGTTTGTAAAGCCACTTAAAGGGTAAGAGTTTAATTACTGGTTTCAGCACAGCTTTTTTTAAGCTGACTGAAGCATCCATTAAACCCAGTAAAATATAGTGTTAGGTTCTACAGCCTCTCACACAGCTGATTAGCAGTATTTGTAGCACTAGCACCATTAGACAAGACAAATTAATAAAAGAAGGATGCAGAGTGAGCAGTTCATCACGAGCAACTCATCCCCTAAATTATTCCATTCTTCACTATTCCCAGTTATCCGTTTTCCTTTCCTACCACGTAGTACTGTCAAACCTCCTGTTGAACATCCCATGTATCCTAAATAGGTCCATAATTTTGTGTCCGTTGCTTCTCGGATCCCTTGTCTCAGCTTTGGTGTTACAGTAATAGAACAGAAGCTGCATCCTTTTGCAAGGGGAGATAATAGAGGCGTTGCAGTGCCTGCAGCATATTCGTGTAGTCCTTACATGGTGCACAAATTAATTGCTCTTCAGGTTTCATATTATACAGACCTGTCAAGAACGTTTTCTTCACTCTATGGTCTCTTTACCTTTTTATAACTTCATAACTTGAGTTCAGATTTTGTGGTGTCTTTGTCTGGGAAAATGCTTTTCACAAGGTATCTGAAGTGATCATTAAGATCAGTTTTATCATTCCTAGACTACTCTTACTTCCTGACTTCCTTCCTCTGGTCTGTGCCTCACAGAAAAAAAATTGATGAAGGTTCTTCCTATCGACTTCAGTGTGTTTATCCTGTGGAAAGAATATCAGCCAACTTCATGTAAGATAGATGGTGTGCACAGTAGAGTTGATTGCAGTAGCAGCTGATCCAGCAGCCCAATGGAATCTGGAGGATTAAAGAACAGGAAGCCTTAAGGTTTTAATCACCTGCCCTACCTTTCCTTTCTGTGTGTATTGTGTTTGAAGGAAAAGTTCCCACAGTACCAGTATGGGACCGATTGTCTTGAGACATTCGCTTCTTTTTATAGATCATTACTAGCAATTAGCCCCTGTTTAGGTATAGCAGACCACTGGACAGCGAGTTGCTCAAAGGGCAGTGACTTCGTCCTTCAGACAGATTTGTACTCCTGTTAAAACGAAAGAGCTCAATCAGAAATTACAAATGGAGTGCAGCTGTGAACAGATTCCACTCTTGCTGGTTGTTTTCAACAAATACAAAACAGTTTAATTTTCCAATATTTTTGGATCAAAGAGATCATAGGTGTAAGAGAAAGCAATTGTTTATTCCTAGGCTGTGATGGTTCTTAAAACTGGGTTTCTTGGCTGAATTATTTAAACTGTTAAAGTATCTCATTCTAGTACAGCACACTTCCAGTTTCAGACTGGTTTCAGGGGCCTGTCTTCAGTATCTGTAGCAATCTTGCTAAACAGATAAAGTCCTAGGATGTTGAGGTATACTGTTTTTACGCTGATCAGTGTGGAATAAATACAGGTTACTAATAAAGAACTGTGAGCCAAGCTGGTGTCAATCCAAGGTACTAATAAAGAGCTATGAGCCAAGAGATTGTAAAGAAAAGGACCTTAAAGTCAAGCTTCTGAACTTGTCTTAAGATGAGTGAAGTGACTTTATGCTGACTACCTGTAGTGCTTTTTGGCTTGGGAAGTGCAGCCTTATAAAAATTCTGAAGTTTTGGAATGTAAGATCAGGATACCTTCTATACTTTGTATAGGGCCAAGTGACTCAGTTTCTCTGCTTTGTTTTTTTAAAATGTTTATGGCTGTCTTCTGATGTAAGCAAATACCTGTAGCCAGATGTATTTGTTTTCTGAAGTAAGAACTCTGTTTTTACAGTTTTGGGAAATACCATACCTTGTTTGAAATAGCACTGGGAACAGGCTATCACCCAATTCTTTGAGAGTGTATTTCCTGAACTGTCTGTCCCTAGGTTTTTCCTGCTCAAATTAAATTTCTAGTGAAATTAATTTTTTCTAGGCAAGCTCATTTCCTTTGTTAGATTTCTAGCTGTTGACTTTTTTTTTAATATAACGTGGTCTCTGGGTTGTAACATAATAAGTTTTCATTTCTTTCTGAATTAGTGTCACCCATCTGTGAGTATATGGCTGAGATCCTACCAGGTATGATAAGAAACAAGTGTTTGTAATCTTAGTAGAATCTAGAAGTGTTACCTATTGTTGACCTGGTTTAACAGTATTAGAATTTGAATTCCCAGCAAATTCTTGCTAACTTTGAACTTTAAATGGGAGCTTTAGACCTAAATTTTCAGATTTTTTATCTTCTGAAGAAAATTTACAGGTAAGTAACTTTGAAAACCCAATCTTTCCATGAGTACTTTTAAAAAAGTAAGAGTTTCTCTAATAGGTATTTCTAAACAGTAATGCATGATTCCCATCAAGATCAAGGTAATGTATGCATTAAGTCTTGACAAGAAATGTTGACAACAGATAAATAATATGAGCTATCATGTCTGCATTAAAAGCTTGCTCTACTGCTTAGTAGGTGACTTTCGTAAGTCTGCTCTGGGTAAGTAGTGTCATCTTTAACTCTTAAACTGTTTTCTTTAACATCTGTCTAGCTTCTGTTGCAGGTGGTGGACATGGACCTATCTTCTAATGATGTCACCATCCATTAGTACACACATCCTGCTAAAAATAAATTTAAGAATCAAAATCTTGTATTGTCTGTTGTTTTTGAAAACGGAAGAGGAGAAATTCTGTAACTACTCATACCAAACCTCTATTTTCATCTATATTCTCACAAATGCTACTGAGTTTTTATCCAGTGTCATTCCTTTTTCTTGAAGATGAAAACTTTCACATGGTTATTCTGTAAAACTCACAAGTCCTTTCGGTTAAATCATTTGAAATTACAAATGCAGAAGTTGGGGTATCACTTGCATGGAAGCTGCCATTACCAAAAGGAGAGAGCTGTAAAAACAAGACTTCTGCTTTTTAACTTACACTCTAGTTCTTGGGTTTACGTGAACATCAGAAATGAGAAGTGATGGATGTAGAACTTGTCCTTCACAAGCACAATAAAGAACTTTCACTTTATTAATGTACATCTGTTTTACATTTTACGTAGGTGACAGATATACTTAGAGCCCCCCTCAAATTTAGGATTGTGCTAAAGAGCGTTTTCCCCTTCACTTTTATAAGTTTTAAAGTAGAATAAATATTTAAGGTTCAGTGTACTGTAGCTGTATCTGGAAACTTGTAAAGGTTTTATAGGTAGATATGATTCTGTCTGCTAGAGAAAATGGAACTTTTTTCAGAGCAGTTTTCATAGGAATCCTTCCCCCCCCTC
>NW_015090810.1:2866430-2900322 GCF_001431845.1 Calidris pugnax
TCCCCTGAACTTTGAGAACTAATATAATTTCCTGTTTTCTACTACTTTGGCTGACTCTTTCCCCTCTGCTTCCCCGTTGTGGCTCCCTCCTACCTGTCCCATAGTTTTTTCAGCAGAAATGTTGGTTGATCTCACTGAAGGCTTGATAGAAACATAAAAAGCTTGATAGCTTTTTATGTTTTGCAGGAACAGAGACTTAGGTGTACATAAGTTAGTATCCAGGTGCACTCATCTCCTTGTGATAAAGACTGTGTGATAGACATTCTAGAATTACAGTAGTCTTAAAAATACAGGGATGACATGAACAAGGGAAGTACTAGATTTGCTCTGTGTGTGGGTTTTTTTTCGGATTGCTTTGCCTTGCCTTGCCTTTTCCACAATCTCATTGACTACAGAGTAAATAGACTCTTACTAAATTTCAAATAAAGGCTTTGATATCTTTATATCTTACATGACATATTAATGAGTGTGGGCAGGGGATCATACGAGCTTTTTCTAGAAAATCAAGACAACCTCCTCACCTTCATTTTGATGTTACAGAAAAACGTGGCATTGCTACACTTAGTGTATACTGGATGACCCAGTTTCTTACATAGTGTTTGTATTAATTTACCACTTCAAATTGGGGGAACATTCTTGTCACTAAATCCAAATTTTTATGAAGGAAATGCTGCTCTGGGAGGCCTGCTGTGTTTTAGCAGCTTGTGTTTAATTAAGACACTTTTATTGATGATGTTGCTGCCTTGCATTCCTTATTTTTTACAGTTGTATAAAAAATGTTCATATCCTTACACTCACACATCTGGCTATAATTTTTTGTGTTTCCTTAGCATGTTCAGAGAATATTATATGTTCGGTGCACTTTTATTTCATGACTGAGCTTTATAGCTCATTACAGCTTCATTTGTCTTCCTAAAGGATTTAATTTTGTTATGGAATTTAATGGGTACGAGCAAGCAGTTAGTCATCCTAGTCTGTAACTCCAGAATCAAAGGCTTTTTTTTGTTGTTGTTTTTGTGTTCAGTTCCAGTTTAGTGGTTTCAAATGTAGACAAAAATGGTAGGCAAAGAATTTAGTGACCGCAGTGGTAAAACAGGCCTCTTGTGTTTTAGGTGTTGTTTCTCAGTTTAGGGCTGGATTGATACTATTGTCTGCTGTTTCTCTCCACCACGGCCTTTGTGTTATCACAGGGTATGGTGCTTTCCTTGCTGTTTGTTTTGTGGTTTTTTTTTTTTCTTTAGACCCCTTATACTTACTGAGTATCTTTGTGTACAGGCTTCTTTCTTTGAGTGCCAGATGAACTAAAGGTAATAGATTTGGCCATGCTTCGTACTTCTCAAGTCCTGTTAAAATAATTGGATTAGTTTCTTCATACTTTAGCTGCAAGGTTATTTTGCTGAGCTGTGGTTGAAGTCAAGGAAGATTGATTTGTAGTGTGAATCCTACACTGCATTTTGTTACAGGGTGGAGTTTGCAGTGTTGTAGGTGATCCACAAATCCCTAAATGTGGCAGCACCACAGTAACTGAAGTTAATCCTGAATTAGAGCTGCATTGTGCTGTACCTGTTGCTAAAAGTACATGATTACAGAACTGGTAGCAGGGAAATAATCAGGAAGAGGGCAAGAAGGGTTCATCTGTACTCATCAGGAGGTTTGAGTATTTAAGAGCTGATACAGGGCTAGGCAGCAGAAGACTCTTCATAAGGTAGATAGGTTCAAAGCCCTTGCTCATAGGTTGGCTTTGGATGACCATTTGAGATGCTTTGTGTAGTGTGGATGCTCTGTTGGTCTTAACATCGAGTTACACAGTGCAGGTCCTTCAGTGAATATATCCATGGGTTTTTTTCTGTTTCACTATTTTTCTTAAAAAACCAAACACCACCAAAATAACAAACCAAATACCAAAACAGCTTACCCTCACCTCTCCCAAAAAAACACAAAACAAAACAAAACAAAAAAAAACGAACAAACAAAACCAGAAACACCAAGCCAAGCCTCAGTAAGCTCATTAGTTTGCATTATCTACTTGACTGTGGAGAATTAAGCAATCACTGCAATATTCATCTCTCCTTAAGGTTTATTAGATTAGAAATTAAAGAATATGGGGGCATGTTTAAAATGAGACACAGGTTGCACCTCTTACCTGCAAAGGAAGTAGACTTGCTCATCATGCTTATGGATTGCTGACCTGTCTTAAATGTATTTCTTTTGTTTCCATGAGTGTTTTTTCAGTAGAAAAAAAGTGGCAGGAGATACTTCTGTGTAACTTAACTCATAGAATTGTAATTTGCTGGACTAGGGCGGCTTTTATGTCAAACACAGTAAAGTCAAGTGGTCATTTTGTTCCTCTGTGCTGTACCCCTTTTGCAGGAATAATTCTTATTTGCCCCATTTCTTAGA
Organism: Calidris pugnax; assembly: GCF_001431845.1. Classification (NCBI taxonomy): domain Eukaryota; kingdom Metazoa; phylum Chordata; class Aves; order Charadriiformes; family Scolopacidae; genus Calidris; species Calidris pugnax. Next base: position 2,868,831 of record NW_015090810.1, read on the forward strand.
AGAAGCTTATAACCTCTCTCTGTACTTGTCCAATAAATATACTTTTTTTTATGTTGTGACTTAGCATCTGCAGCCTCAGATACCATGGTACATAGTTTCTCAATCTGTGCCTGAAAGAATATTTGAATTCAGAGCTCTGTGTTGTCTTTCAGAGGAACAGAAACACTTGAAGGCTCCCACTTTCTAAATTTAATTACCACATATTTGAATATAAATCCTGGCTTTTCTAACAGGTCGGGCAGGTTGTACTTTGCTCATCCTTGTAAAGTGAGGGTAACTTTTTGAGACAGTGTAATAAAAAATATTACAACTTTACTATTTATAAAACTTTTTACCAATTTCATCATTATTTGTGAAGAGTGGAATTTTTTTAACCTTCACCCTGCAGCTTACCTGTTAGTTTTTATTTGAAAGGGAAAGAAAAAAAAAAAGGGAAAGGAAGTGTAAGATAGGGGGTACTTTAATACCCCTGAGGTACCTTTTGAATTCCTGGTTATAAAAATACCAAGAGAAGATACTGATCTTACCTAGGTAGGGGTTACTGTTTGTTGAGTTTTAGACAGAACGTTCCTGGCTGTTGCAAGCCAAAAACTTGATACTGTTAAGCACAATGAATGGATCTATTTGTGTCATCCTCAGAAGAACAAGTTTTGCAGGTATGTAATGGATTTGGGTTTTGTGCAAACAAACATCTGAGAGATGGGAAATTGAAAACAGAATAACCAGTGCTTTGTCTAGAACTTCTCTTTCAGTTTTGGAAGAACAATTGTAGATTGGCAAGTGTCTGGTGCTTTCTGCAGCAGACCTTCCCATTGCTTTGATGGGATGTTTGCTGAAAATAAAAAAAGCACAACTAGATATAAGAAATACTGAAACTGTAGCACCTGTTTATGTCAGTAGTAGCAATGTAGTTTTTCAAGTTAGGACTACACCTTTGCTACAAGCCTTAATTTCACACAGTAATATTGTCTCTGTTTCCACTTCTTAAAATTCTGATGTTTGCGTCACTAGACTTAATTTTAGGAACATATATTTTTAATCTTTATTGTGAATACAAAGTCAATAGAACTGTAAGCCTTGCTTGTATCCCTCCCACAACTAGAAACTTGCCTTTGGAATTGTTTAGGAACATAAGAGGACACTGGAATGACAGGTGGTTGTGTTGGGGAAAACTCAGTTCAAAAATGTAATTACACAGACTAGTCATTGGGCTTTCCCACTTAGTTTGAGTTAAAAAGGAAACATTTGTAATCTAGTTCAGAAAAGAAACAATGTTGTGGCTGGAAGGGAAGCTATCCCCAAACTCTGCCCCACAATTTGAGATGACTTGTATAAACCAACAGAATAGAAATTGGCTGCTTTAACTAATGTCTTCTGGTACTTTCGTTTACCAGGAAAATAATCCCATGTATATTTTAAGATAATTGTGTTGGACTCGGATGCTGTGCTCCTTGGTGTTCTCTTTAAATTTTTTCTTATTTAAAGCCTGTGTCATTAGGCTGTTACTCAAAAGGTGCACTTGAAAAATTTTTCTGCCATCATTAAGATCTAGAAACTTTATTAAAATTTTATTTTTTTTTTGTTTGAGGAGCTTCTCTATGAAGTTAAAACTAAGCACCACACTCAAGTTACTCCTTACTATGACCTATACCTGTAGTTAGATTTTTTGCTGCGTTTCTGATAATGATTTGACTTGTTGGTTGAAAGGACTGATGAGAAGCACTTCTAGGAATCTCTGACAGAAGAAAGAAGAGAAATGTCTAGACCATCAGCTTGCTTTTTCTCTCAGCCTTGCTGAAACATCACAAAGCAGATTTCATTCTATCTCAGTTTCAAACTTGATTCCACTTAAAAACCAACATAGTGTTAGAAAAAGTGAATGTGTAAAATCTGATGCAGAATGTGGGAGCACCCATGCATTTGTGGACAGGGCTGATACCTTTTTGAAGAATTTGAATGTAGACAGCAAGGAAACATTCTAAAAGTGGACAACAACTACCTGCTTATGAGACAGCACTTAAAGAAAATACGCCTCGAGTGTATTTACAGTAGGTCTTGGTCAAAGTGCTCATATTTACCAGTGTCCTCACATACACATAAGAAAATAACTCATCTGCTTCTCTATTGGTCTGGGGCAGCAAATATTTTCAGAGCCTGTTAATGAAATAATAAATTACCTTTTATTACTAGTTGTATTTTAATGTCAGCATAGGGGAAAGTAAAGTTCTTACTGGAAAATGTTAACTGGCACGAGCTCTTAGTAAGGGTAGGTGATGTCTATGACAAAGAACTTTGCATTTTAAAATTATATTAGGAGTGATATATTCGTGTTTCAGAATACTTCAACATTTGGTGGTGTGTAAGGACAGTTCACTTCATGTGGTTTGTTGTTTTTTTTCACCCAGAACTTGAAGAGAAATTAATCTATAACCAAGTCTATCAGTTATGGGGTAGACATCACTGAAAATAAAAAGAAAATTGCAGATTTCATATGAAACTTGCATGACCAAGATAAGCATCATTTTTAGTTTAGTAATTCTGTCTTCAAAATTATTTGAGTTCATATGAATCAAAATGAATGAGTTCATAATTGAGCTGCATTAATCAGGCACCAAAACTATTTTGTTTCCCTAGTTTAAAATCATTATTATCTTACGTAGTAGTACTACTAAACTAGTTACAAGGTTTATTGTGACAATCTCAGATATCTATTATGGTCTGTATGCTCTTTTCAAATAGCTACTGATGGTCTGAAGGACATCTGCAACTTTTTTGTTATAAATTATAAGTTTTCCATTGAATTTTTTGTAAAGGCAAGAGTAAGTAGACAAACATTAGCCAACAGGTAGAGTTTTAATACATCATGATAGTGAGGTCTCTTTGTTTTTTGGGGGTTTTTTTTGTGTGTTTGTTTCTTTTTGGTAGCTCTTCAATGTGCTTTTTTAAAAATAACCTCTGTTTAAGTAGCAGATAATGGAAGTTAGTAACTTCTGTGTCTTTTTTCGACTAAGGCTAAATTTAGAGGGTAGAAATACTGTTCAGTAGGATTCAAAGTGAATCTAACTTCTGTAGATCAAAAACATCACACCCCAATGTCTAAGTCAGGATAGTAAACCTGGGGGATTTTCAAAAAATAAAATCCAGACATTTTATAGAATTGGCTACTCCTGGTTGTTAAAGAACTCTAAGAATAATAGGCTACTTCATGGAGCAGCTGAAAAAAGATGAAAACTGTTAGGGGAAATAATGCTTCTCCTAGCTGGGCTGTTGCTGAAAAATCCAGTTCTTAAAAATGACCTTATCTTTCTGTTAAAGCTTGCAGGTGAAATGCAGAGTTTTGAAGAATGTTTCTTTTCAGCTAGTAGTAACTGATTAATACTGGCCTGAGCCTGAAGGTGAACCCCCAAGTATAATGATAGCCTTTTTCACTGGAGAAGCCAATCTGGAAGGTTTACCTCCTTATCAAAACACACACACTGTGCATACTGTAGGGCTTTTATGTGATGCTACAGCTACCTGCTAGAAGTATTCATTCTTGCTTTGATTGGAATTGGAAGCTGAGATTTACAATCATATATATGTTTACACACACAAGCTCTTTTTTCTTTTTTCCCCTAACACTCTATTTTAAAATGTGTTGGTTTAGAAGCTGGATTATTTTCTTCATACCTAGATTTCCCTGATTGAGAGGTGTGTGGTACAGATGTCTGCAGGGGGGAAGGACTTGAAAGCTATGAATTAAAACATGGTTGAGGAAAATGTGAGAACACCGCACTCGTTACTGACTGTCTCTTGAAGCCGTATGCATGAGTTATTCTGGGGGGTGTGATGGAAAATAAGAGAGCAATTGGGAGAGTTATTTCAGCAGCAGTGAGGAAACAATGTGCTCCACATCTGTGGTGAGAATTGGTTTCTGTGGAAAGAGAGAAAAGAAGAAGTTATTTGTCACAGGAGTTCTCATTATCGCCCGATAGGGGTGTAAAGCGCTCCTTACACTTGCATTAAAATTTAATTCTAGATGAAAGGAATGGCCAGAGTGCTTTCATTTCTGTATTCAGGCTGAAACAGTTGTGATGTTTTCCAGTACTGCCAAAAGTGAGAGAATACTGAATTAGTCTGCTTTAGGGTTCTTGGTAAAGTTTTTCCCACTGCCAAAATCTGGACTGCTGTGGGCTAAAAATGATGGAAATAAAGAGAAACAAAATGTAGGGCAACAACTGTATAAATCCTGTAAGTGAACTCTATGCTGTCTTAGAATTTCTTTCTACTAATAAAGTATGGGGATGTATCGCTGAGATAAAAAGTGCATTATGTTGACTTGATTAGAGAGGGCAAAACATATTTCAGGCACTTCTCAGCTGCTGCGGGCAGTGACTGGCGGAGGAGGGAAAGCAAATTGCCATTATAGACGGCTTGTAAGCATTGTGCTAGTCTGATTTCTCAGGAGACTTGACTGCTGCGGTCATGCTGCCAGTCTGTCCTCCTTTTACTTGACAGGGAAACAATCTTAAAAATTCAATTCCTTAAAAGTTTGATAAAATTAGCTTTGTGAATAAGTGGGTAGAAGAGAGGCCTAAAGGAAAGCTTCAGTAGCTCTTTTCCCTTCATTCTGCTATCTAGTCAGCCTGTGTAGCGTGGAACCAGCCGTGACCTCTGCTGCTCTTTGCCAAAACACTAGTTGGGCAATGTAGAAGACGTAAAGGGATATTGGGATGAGGAGGGGAGAGTTGGAGGGGGCACACTGGGTGGGAGTTACTGTGGGATGGAAGAATTGGGCTAATTGTCGGATGGAGTTAGGACGTTTAGCTGTTTCTTTACAAGAATCAAATAGCATCACCATTCACCAAACATGCTTGTATCACTGCGTTGCCTCATTACAAATAAATCATACTATTGAGGGTGTAAAATATTTATGTGTGATAGCAGGATTGAAAAATTACTTCTCTGAAAGTAGTAGTCTGAAGACTACTACTACCTGGTGTTTTGAGCTGCTCTTTCCCACATCACTAGCTGCTTTATTTTCTTGCTTGTTACACTATTAGGTTAAATTCTTGTTTGTTTTTCACAAAAGCACCTTTCTGTTTAATTTTATTTATCTGTGAAATTGACCTCCTGGCAGGTTCTAAATTCTCAGCGGTTTGGTAATTTAGAAATATATTATAAATTCAAACTTTTGCACAATTATCAAAAGAAGTACTCTGCTTCATCAAGAAAATGAAGAAAAATCTGCGGTCATAACTTTTCCAAATTGAAGAAGAGCTTCAGTATTTGAAATGGGGTGGTACATATTTAAATGGGGATATTTGGAACAATTTGTTGTCTAAGTGTCAAAAAGGAGCTTTAGTTACTTGTTTCTCCACACTTCTACACTACCAAATTAAAACTACCCACTTCTTTTTAAGCCAGTGAGCAGTATTTTTGATGGGCACAGGCAGGAGAGGAATGTACGTGGCTTTTTGGGCAGAAAATTTAATGAATGTAAGATACAATACGTTTTACATTTTTATTAGTGGACAAAATAAGGACTCTGAGGAGGTAAATTACTGTTAACAGCATTATCTGGCCCCAGCCTTACCTCCCTGAATCAAACTGGTTTCTCAGTGCGAAAGCGATCGGTTCTCTTTCCATAGCTGGTTTGTTTGCCATGGCGTGCACATTGTTTGTAAGTGGGGGTGAGGAAGGAAGCTGAGAAGTAGGAAAAATGCTAAATGCATTTTAAAACAATTACAGAAGGGAGTTACAGTAGATCTGTGCCAGAGGGCTGGAATATTAATCAGTATTTTGTGATTTAGCACAAGGCCCAAAGTCTTTAAAGCTATTCTGTGAGTGTTTGATTTAGGTGTAGGCCAGTGTTAACTAATAGATAGAAATCACTGTAAAATTAAGCCTTTGATCTGCCTGTGTTTTGGGTGTTGTTTTTCCTCCCTGCCATGCATCCAAACCAGACTTCTGTATGCTACTCCATCTTTGAGGTCCAGCTGCAGAGATCCAGTTTTAAAATCAGCACATGCAGTGGTTTTTGAGCTCTGCTGCGTGCAGAGTTTGGGGGTAGGAAATGCGTAGTGGCTGCTTTGTTATTATATTGCAAGAGGGAGAGAGTCAAGTTTCGAAAAACACAGAATTGTAAGTTGGAGATAAGCATTTGAGCTTTGTGTTCCACTGTTTGAAAGATTTTCATTTTGAAGCCACTTCTGAAAATAGCACATTAACAACATGTCAAAAATAGCAATAAAATAATGTGAAGATAGCTGGAGAAAGATTTACATCTAACTGTAGTAGAGGTCAAGTAGCTACTTACTTCGTTCTAGTTCCTCAAATGTTAGGTTCTCATTAGGGTCTTTCTGTTCCTAATTATGTATTTATTTTCATCCTTTATTTTTTTTTAAATCAGTAGCATTCAGATAAGGTTTGTTTTACTCTGGCCCAAATACTTAATTCAGCAGCAAAGGAGATAGAGGGACAACGTTGTTTGTTTGTTCCTGAGTTGTGCCCATAAACAAGTTCTTGGATTTTATGTGGAGCGCTGAGCTCCTTATAACTTTTTTAAAAACAAGCCTCAGAGCTGTCCTGATCTCAGTAAATGTGAACCCTTTGATCGTGAAGATGGTAGAAGGCAGAAGACTGAGCAGACGGTATAACTCCCCCAAATGTTACGCTTGGCAGTGTTTCAAACACACAGTTTAATGTAATTTATTTCTAGGTTGCTAGTAACTACCAGAGTAGGAGGAATGATCCTGCAAGGGCAGGATATAGGAAATCGGTTGTTTCCTGCGTCACATCCTAATTCACTCTTTGTAATCTGACCCATCACTTTATTTCATCTTTTTTGTACTGTCCCTTACTCTGCTTTCTCCTCAAACCATAGTCACTAAGAAAACATTCGTACAGAATTTCCTCTACTGTCCTTTCCCTCCACCTCCTCTTTGCTGTCCTACACGTCAAGACTCAACAGTGAAGCTGAATCTGGTGCTATTCATTGCCTAAGAGTTCAGAATATCAAAGTGAAACCTGGTAAATTCATGTATTCTAGAAACATCATAAAATATCCTGGTTTAAGTTACCTGTTTTCTGATGGAGATAATTGACATCCGTCAGCCATAGTGAGCTGTAGTCAAAAGGTGGTGGCTCATTTATAAGGTCAGTATATTTGATAAATAAATTATGAGCTGTGCCATCATTGTACCAACTTTATTCTGGAGATTTGGCCTCCCAGATACTGATAATCATTTGGCATCCAGAAAAAAAAGGGCTTAGTTAAACTGATACTTAACGGGTAGCTTTCAGCCATATCTTTTCAGTCTTTCAACTATGATTTCATAATAACCGAAGTGAGAGACAGATGCTACCTGGGTGCCAATAAATCATGGTTTTCTCTTTTCCCTATTTTCTGCCTTCTGCCCTAGGAAAACTTTTTTTTTTTGTTCTTGGTGGTGATTTTTGTTGCTGCTGTTATTTTTCTAAACCAGTGGTACGTTAACTTTTAGTTTTAAATTATTTATATCTAGAATCTGTACCACTGTCATTAGTATTGCATACACTGAGTATTAAGCAAAACAATTTAGCATGCCCTCTTGAAAGCCAGACATTTCTTGTGCTTGCTGTCACACATCATGTAGTGAATTGAGTGCCATTTCCGATGGAGAAACCATTTTGCATAGGATGATATTACCTCTGTAGGAAGGATTAAATAGTCTACATGTATACCTATTAATTTGCTTTCTTGACCAAAATACAATTACCGTGCTTAGCTATGGCATTATCTGAACATGTGGGAGTGGAAAGTCCCTATTTATAATATTTATGTCTGTGGAAGAAATCAGGTGTTCTTGCTCAGTGATGTTATCTCAAAGCCTTTTTGTCCTAAGGCTGAAGGATTGTGGAATAAAGCACAAACAGTGATGCAGGTAACAAACCCAAAGCAGAACGTGGTCACTACACACTGGTTTGGTTCTGGGGGACCTGCATGAACTTTTTCAGACAAGCTCCTCTCAAGGACTGATTTACTGGATTTCTTCTTGTTCCATAGTGCTGTCTTCGAACGCAGACAGCAGTAAGAAATTTAACGTAACAAGGCTATCTATCCTCCAGAAAGTAATCTTTATGCCACTACTCCTTTGGTTTCCTGGGTAGCTCCTCACCTGTAATTTATATGGATTGTCAATGCCTTCTCTTGCTGCAATGCCTGTAAGAGAAAGTCATCCCAATGCCACTGTAAATTTAATGGGTTGTTTCTTCTGCAGCCCTTTTGTACCCATGTTATCAGCATTTCTAGAAAGAAGCACCTTGAAACTCTTTTTTATTGCCTCCTGGCTGATTCGTGTTTTCTGCCTTATGCAGAGAGAAGAATCCAGGCCAGTCTTGTGAAACACTGAGATCTTCCTTTATTCCCAACCCACACTGTAGTAGAACTGTTACACTTAGGGCTAATCCTTAAGTCCTAGAGGGGTGCTGCTTTTATTATGAGGCTAATTAGTGTTACTAAGATTGGACTCCAAAGGATCATGCACCGCTTTCAAGCCAGGTAGTTGAAAATTTTTGTTTCGATGTATATGCAAAACATTAAATGATTATTAGCATTTTTTTCTCCCCAATCTTACGGTTCAAGAGAGAAGCTTCCTGTCACTGTCCTGGCTTGGAGCATCTCATTTATTCTATTCCTGTCCTTTGCGCTCTAGGTATGTGTGTACAACTTGGCAGATATCCTAGTGCCAAATCCTTGAAGCCTCGCTGGATAGCAGCCGCTGTAGTCACTGGAAAATTAATGTTCTTTTCATGCAACATGATCAGAAAAATTGTACACAGTCAAGAGCAGCTGTAGGTTTTAACTTTACGCCTCTGTTGAGTGGTAAGCAATAATTCTTAGGTTTCTGAGGGTAATTCTGTATGTGGGCTGTAGGAGAATTATCCTGAGCAGTTGAACTTCAATTTTGGTGTTACCTGTAAGTATTTGTTATTTTCTGGTGTTTGAATAGCTAACATCCAGTTAGGTAATAACTAAAAGAACAGGAGAGTCTGTAGAAGCTACTCTTAAAAATACCAAAAGTAATAAAGACACAGATGTATAATCTAGGTTTTAGCTATATTCAGTTACAAAGTGCTGAGTGCAAACTCCAGATTTGCATTTTTCAATGTAATTGGTAAAGACTAAGCATTTAAATATGTATTAGTTAATTTAAGAAATCACAATTGTATTTTGTGATTTGAGATTAGAGCAAATTTATTTTCTGCGTGTGAGCCATTGCCCAAGTTTCAGTAAGAGAATTTTGCTGGAAAATACTGAATTTCATTACAGCTCCAATAAAAGCAAAGCTATCAGTGAAGAACGTAGGTGCAGTGTTGTGAGGGGCAGCAGGCAGGCCCTCCGTGCTGCGCTGGGAGGGAAGGATACTGTACAATTGCAACAACTGCAAAGTCCAGGTTTGCATTAAAACAATTTCTGCAGGAGACATGTTCTGCACACCCTGCAAAATGTTTAATGGCAGAAAAACTTTCTGTTATGCTGCTGTTAGACAGACTTGGTTCTTAAAGCATGTTGCCCACTTTTTCACCGTATGTGTGCATTTAACAGTAGGTTTCCTTCTAATATTTGAGTACCTGGCCTGCTTTTGTGCTACGGCACACAGCTTTTGCCATGTTGAACAATGAACTTTCTGCTCCAAAGTTCAGTTAATCTGGAAACATAAAGAAATATGCCCTACACAGTTGCAGATTTCATCCTACATATGAATGATTGTGGGGAGGAGTTCTTTTGCTGGCTTTACTTGGTCTTGTTTTCTCAAGGAATTTGAAGCAGCTCACCAGCAGAATGAGACAGATGTAATTATTTTGCAATTTGGACATCAAATCATATAAACCCCACGTACTTTCCTGCTTTCCTGAGGTATTGTAAGGAAAAGCAACATGTTAAAAGGTTTTAGGTTCTTATTTTAACCTGTACAAATGGAAATGGAGTTCTTCCTGAGCTTTTCTCTGGAACCTCTCATACAAATCTAAAACAGTGTCAAGTTTTGAGAGTGAATTTTGTATGAGTAAGAGAGAAATTGGGAGTGTCTGTTATAGAAAAAAAAGGCACATTACACCCGGGTAATGTACCTGGTGAAAATGTACCTAAGTGCCTTGCATACTGATGTGCAAGAAGCACATGGCAAAACAGGGAATTGATTTGCTACTTTGTATAATTCCTTTTTTTTTTTTTTTTTCAATGCTGTGGAAATCCGCATAGCTAGTTAAGGACATACAGTAAAGGAACTGGTGAAGAAGAGTAGCTGTCTTTAGGTGTTTTATTAGTGCCTACTGATTAGTCAGAAATCTCAGCCATTAGAATCTATCAGGAATATCTGAAATGCTGTACTTTGCCAACAGTGATCCTGTGTTCCCCTCCATTCCAAAATTACACATTTAATAAATATTGGATGAAAGAACGAAATAATTTTTTACATTATTTGCATTTTTGCTCTGTAACTTGTCTACTGAATTATTCATGGTTTAATTTGTAAATAGCTTAGTAATAAATTACTTGAACAACATTTAACTTACTATGTTCTCCCGATGACCTGATCTTCCAAGGTAACTTCATCCGCAACTGGATAGAAATACAGACATAGAAAACAGAAAACCCCACAGGTACTCTTGCAGCTTCTATATAAGCCAGGATAATAATTTTAAAGACCTTTTTAATGAAATACAGGTGGCTTGAATGGATGAAAGATGCTTTGAAAAGCTAAAACATTTTAGATAGAAATGATTGCTAACCTCTGATACGTGTTTTCTTTTATCAGTAGTTCACAGAAGAATGTGCATTAGTGGGGTTATTGCAAGCTCTAGGCTTTTGGGAGGAAAATAGTTCATAATGGGAAAGAAAACTTCAGGAAAAACACTGTAAATGTTTTTCCTTGTTCTTTTTAATGTTGTTTACTTGTTCTGTGTTCTACTTTCTCTCTAGAATTTTCTTCTCTGGTTGTTCATCATTTCTGCCCTGAACCTCTTCTTACACCCTTTTTATTATAAAATTACCTATTTGAGCCATTCAGATATGGGTAAATAATACCAAAAATTGGTTGGTGTGCCAAATTTGCTTCCTGAAATTGGTTGTTTGATAAGAGACATGTACATTGTGATTTTTTTTCTTGTAATTGCTCTATACTGTATTGCTTACCTTGTGCAAAAATTTCTCATCATAGTATTTTAACACTAGGGCTAGAGGGCACTGTTTTTTAAAATGATAGAACGTGTAGCATTTTAGGAAATTAAGATTCTGCTCCTCTCTTGTTGGCTGTGGAAGGGGTGTGGTTGTTTGCTTCATGCATGGTAGAGTTTTCATTGGAGGTATTCCCACAATGTTCCAAATTCCCAAGTGTCCCATGAGGGGCAGTTTCAAGAAGTAGGTCAGAATATCTACTGCTGCTGTGTGGTTCTCCCTCTCCACTGTTACCTTTCTCACACTCCCGTCCCCATCGCTGAACACTGCATTTGAAGTATATATTTCACACTCAAGAAAGGAGAGAAAAACAAAATTACTGTGTGACATATCAACAGTTTGTCTTTTGCGGATAATTATTTCTCATTAGTCACGTAAACTATAGTTTCAGTTCAGTTCTCAAGTGATGCTGAGCACTTTCAGCTACCATTAAATCAAATCAGGCTTGTGATTGCTTATCTTTGAGCTGTAACTAAGTCCTTCTGTTTAGAATCCATCTCTAAAATGGATGTTTCAACCTACTTAATGAAATTGTGAGAATGAGTTGACAAGCGTAATATAAAATTGTCTAGCTGATAAAATATATTAGAATGTACTCACATTGGGTGACCCCCTCACATTTCTTGGCTTATTTTGAGAACCATTCTTTAAAAATGTCTTTAAGAAATAGCCACATACTCTTCAGGTAAGACTGTTCTGGAATTGTCAGGTGGTTGTCCTTCACAGCTGTTTCTTCAATTGGATAGGAGTCATTTACAAATTGGGAAAATAAAATACAGAAATTAAAACCAATAAAATTAGTTTGAAGAGCTTATTCAAAATGTCCAAGACCAGTTTTGCACGGATAGACTTCACTTATTAGTCATTTAAGATTGCTTAAATGGTCAAGGTCAACAAGCCTGGGCTCACCTGTAGGAGAAAGTTGAGGTCCTCTGTCTGTATTACTTTTATTTATTTCACTTTAAAAATAGCTAATAGGTCAATAAAACACTTCTAATTTGAGCGCTTCTCATTCATTTTTTTTCTTGCTCACAGGTTGGCACTGAGTGGCTCTGCCCTGCAGTTGCAAAAGCTGTATACGTTAGCCTGCTTTAAGCTCTCTGCTGCTTGGATTAGACTGCTACTAGTCCTTAGCCTGGCTACAATAAAACTGAGTCTCATGCTTCTATTTTATGTAGATGTGTCTTTGACTGCAGAAAAGGATCTGAAACGGTTGTCTCTTGGCTAGCTATGGATAAATCCCCTACCTAGTGACCTGCAGTGTTAACTTTCATTCTCAGATTCACTTTACATCCTCAAAATAGTTATGTGTAGTCTTGACTTTACAGAATTGTCATACTTTTGGATGTCCATTTGTCTCTTAAGTAATGGACATCACAGTCCATGTTCTTGTGGTTCGGCATGCACAGCATTAGCTTTGGAAAGATGAGTTGCACGTGTGGAATCCGAAGTTGGAACTGAGGCTGTTGTAGTGACCTGCAGGCAAGGGTTGTGTGAAATGAGGAATGCGTGTCTGACACACACGATTTTTACAGTTCAGCTGTTAGGTACAGTAAATATTTGGGCCTGAGGGCTTTACATAACTGTTCTTAAATGTGTTGCTAAAGGCAGTCTTTTTCTAAAAGACCATTAAATATTTTCATTCATAGATTGCTTTAAAATTGAATCCTGACATCCTTTAGTTTGGATATCCTTTGGATCGTTTGTGAATAGGTGGAACTCCAAGAAGCTATCTCTAAGCCTGCAGCCATTTAATTATTTTATTCTTGTTTTCAAAACTGTTCTGCTTTATCCTTTGTGTGCCTGTATAGAGTATGAACTTGAATATTTGAGCACAATTGCTCAGAATTGTTCTGAAGTGCCTGATTGCTTGTCATCAGAAGTTCTCCAGAACTTTCTTCTGTCAGCCAAGGTTTGAAACCTAAGAATTCAGTGTAATTTAAGCATCTCTTGGAAGCATGTAGCTTTGAGATTATTATAATGGCTAAATTTTCAAGCAGGTAAAAATGCCGTATCAGGTAATAAAACACAAGGAGACCAAATTTAACCTTAAGCAGACATCTTCCCTTTGAGCTGCTGCCATCCTGAAAGGCTTTAAATTATGCGTTGTCCCATAGAGATTCTCTAATTAATTCAGTCTTTAAATGGTAACTTATTTTATAAATTAATATTCATCACTGTGGACCTTTTTATGTTAGAATGGAAGTAAATACAAACTAAGAAAGCCTAGTAGTACTCCTGATAATTAAACTCACAAATTTATTAACCTGTTTTCTTTAACTTTCCCAAACATTAACAAACTTTTTGGCAACACAGTCTTCAAGAATGAAACTAAGGACCAGTGTAATAAGAAAATCTTAAAAAATGACCATTTCTTTGGGATGGTGTAATTCCTGTTCTTTCTCAAAGTATTATGGAATGGGGAAATCCTTCTATCTGTCAGGGGCATATGCATTTTGATACACTAATTAAAACCAACCAGAATTTAATGCACTTACAAGCCTTTGGAAAAATCATACTTTTAACATACTTCTAATACTTGTTAGGGAGGGTAGCCAAAATGATCAGAGGGCTGGAGCTCCTCTCCTATGAGGACAGGCTGAGAGGGTTGGAGTTGTTCAGCCTGGAGAAGAGAAGGCTCTGGAGAGACCTTATAGCAGCCTTACAGTACCTGAAGGGAGCTTACAGGAGAGATGGGGACAAACATTTTAGCAGGGCCTGTTGTGATAGGACAATGGGTAATAGTTTTAAACTATTTTAGAGTTTAAACCTCTTTTAGAGGGCAGATTTAGACTAGATATAAGGAAGAAATTTTTTACGATGAGTGTGGTGAAACACTGGAACAGGTTTCTTAGAGAGGTGGTAGATGCCCCGTCCCTGGAAACACTGAAGTTCAAGTTGGACGGTGCTCTGAGCAACCTGATCTATTTGAACATGTCCCAGCTCATTGCAGGGGAGTTGGACTAGATGACCTTGTAAGTGTCCCTTCCAACCCAAACTATTTTATGATAATATGCTCATCAGAGATTTCTTAAAGCATTACTAACTTCCATGAAGAACTTCTCTGCCAGAGAGTTTTCCAGCTTGAGCTGAAGAAAACTTCTCCTGCAATTGCAACTGCCCAGTTGTTCTCTGGGCAGACCACGGGCCAAGCATCTGACATGAGAGCAGAGAACTTCGATGGGTGGGTTGTTCATGGCTCCCATGAGTCTAAATAATGGGGAGGTGGAAGCTGATGGGTTTGAATTAAGAACTTGGACAGATGCCCATGGAACTTGGCACCAAAGGCTGCAGAGATTAAGGGATCCAGGACTAGACATTAAAGAACAGAATAGAAGATCAGCTGGCTGAGGAGAAAGGGAGTGACTGGCCAGGGCGGCATAATGTCATGTAGGACTGAACTGGGAGGAACTAGAATTCCTTTGGATTATAAGGATGGAAGCAAAAACTGCTGTGAGGTGACAGAGACATCTGGACAGTATTGGGGAGAAACAAGTGGAACTGGAACCAGATGCAGCCAAAACTATAAAGTGATAAGTGCAGACCAGGATTAGAGAGGGAGGAATTGAGATGATACAGAGTCAGAAAGGAAGGAAATGGGAACAGATAAGCAAAAAACAGTTTTGAATGTTTGTATTGGATATAGATGCAGACATGACAGGAGTCTGAGAGGCATTGAACAGCCTTGCTGGACAAAGAGATTGGTTCTAGGAAGAGTGTTTAAGGAATGGAGATGGAGACCAGGAGTCAAGACTGGGGTGAACGAGGTTTGAGACCCAGATTTAGTCTGGAAGGAGCTAGACAAAGAAATTGCATTTTTGAGGAACAGGAAGAATAGTTTGTGACCATTGTGAAGGAGTTCACGTTTCAGATAATCGACCTTCAGATGGGAAATGTCCCGGTAAAATGCCTTGTTCCTATTTACTGCTGCTGCATCCAGGAATTTACGCTTTGAAGATCTGCAGTATATTCCTGTCTATACCACAGCGTAACAGCTGATTCAGGTAGACAAAGTCACTTAATCAAGCTGTCCCCAGATGGTCACTAATTTAATTTGTGGGTTTCAAACTTCTGGGTTCATTGCTTCCTGTCGCTTCATTTACAGACAAGTTGAGGAGTCTCTAATATTTTAAAGCCAAATTTTTAAAGGCAGCGCGAAATTTAACCATGCTCATCTGTTTTCCAGACTGATAGTGAGGCGTATCTGATTCTTCCAAGCCTGGTTGTCAGTCTTTCTTGCAGAAAAATACCCAGACTGGGTAAGGCATTAGATGCTAACAAGGTGGAGTCTATAAACAAATATTGTGTTTCTGAACTTCAAAATCTATATATCAGGGTATCACATGTTATTTGCCTTTCTCTGAGTCTTTGAAGATTTCCAGTGGTTTCTGTGCTGTTGGACACAGCACATGAGAAGCCTTTGCTCTGTGACTCAGCTCCGATGTCTGCACCTGAAGTGGGAAGGCTGGAACAGACCTAAAAAGTCAGATATCTCAGTTTTAAATATGATGTATGTAGACAGCCCATGCATGCTGGTGTACATACATACATACATACATCAGACCTTAAAAGCCTTTTGCGTTTTATTTTTCTTTATTGAGAGTTTTGATTTCTACCTTACCTTTCTCTCTGTAGCTAACAAGGGTGCAGATTAAATATTTGTATTTTCTGCAAGCCTTTTATTCTTGCTTTGGAATTAGACTTTGTTTCTTTCACTTTGCTATACCTTCTTCTGTGCACTATTTTGGTGCATGCTATAGCCTCAGTGATCAGGTAAGGGTTCAAGCTCATGTTGATGTTGTAATGTGAAAGCATACCCATGAAGTTTCCAGTTGTTTTGGCTGTTGCACATCTCTACGGTAATTGCAGAAACTCTATGTTAAGATCTATTTTGGTTGAAAGGGAAAATATCCCCTGCAGTGTACAGCCAGTTTGGCCTACCCACATTTTTGTTATTCATGATGATTATAGTGTCTAATCAAAAATTATTTGGCTTTTTTGCCTGGTGCTTATTTGATAAAGAATTACTATTAATCTAGGTGCAGAATCCATGTGTTGTTAGCATCGCTTTCACAAAATAGCCATATTCTACACTGTCAAGTAATGGAAATCGTAGTAATCAGTGGGATTCTAATGAGCAAAATAAGTTCTTCTAATTATCTCATAAACCTACTTTTATGACTGGAAGTACAAAAAATTATTACTTGAAAGTACTGTTATCTTAGACTGCTGAAAAAATTGAAGATACTTTATTTCCATACATAAGGTTGCATACATATCCCAAGAGTAAGGTTCTCCATAGGTAGCAAGCAATGCAAATTATGCTCAGTGTAGCAAAAGAAAACATCATGCTTCTGCCTGTCCTTGACGGTTTGAAGTAAATAGCTTGAATCTTGCCTCGTTTACCCAGGGGTAATTTGAAGTATATCTTAAATCAACATAATGAAAATGAAATAGAAATTCTCCATGAGGATTTCTGCAGTTAGAAGTGTCAACAGCATGGGTAAATTGTTACTTAGTTGTATAATACACAGCAACAATATCAAAAATGACACCTAGATGTCCCCATTCCCACTCCTCTGCTTTAATTAAGTCACGCTCTCAACATACACACTGAGGAAAAATGTTGTAGGTATATGTGCATGCTATTATGATAAAATATTAAAGGCTCTACATGTAATGAGTATCGTTGATAGTGAGGACTTGGTACTTGTATTCCAGCAGTCCAGGACTACTTAGGTAATGCCAGGACTACATTAGTGGCCTTAAAAATATACAAGCAAACCCTTTCAGAAGTGACTAGTGATTTTAAATAGAATCAAACTGTGAAAAACAGCCCTTTGGAAAGTACCTCAGAACTGCTAAGTCACTGACTTGAAAATCAGCCCTCTGTTGAACTTGCATATCAATCATGAAAACTAGACATTTCTAGTGATTTCTAGAATGGTTTTGAGAGTGTCATGGAAAACGAGGTGCTCTGGATCAGGTGAATAATATTTCTCCGTGTGGGGGAGGATAATCATGGACATCTGACCTGTTGTTGCAGATCTCATGGGCTTTGGATTACCAAAATTGTATTAAAATTGCATGTTGTAGCTTATACTGCATCAGTAATATAATGAACTATAAAACTTCATGTAATTTTTTATCTACTCTATAGTAAAAACCTTGAGCAAACCTTCTCAGCAGTCTGTTTTTCTAAGAAGGTACAAGGAACAAATTTTGACTCCCTGAGAGTGTGCATTGTGCTATAGGTGTTGGCGAGAGGAACTGTATTACATGGGAGACCGAATTTATGGGAACATTTTCCTTAGTGGGGAAAGGAACCTACTGTCAGTAATACTGATCAAGCCGATAATCACTAGTCGGCAAGTCCCAGGCAAAATTTATATGGAAAATGCTGGATATCAGAAATGTAATGTTACAATGGAAATGATGTATTATCAGCTAAAGGGAATTTTAATGGAGTCAAGCAACTGGCAATCTAATCTAAAGCACATTTCAGATTTTGGAGTGAAGTTGTGAGAGAATCTAGGTGCTAAGTGTGATCTGTGATAACGCTTTGAAAGGATGTTGATTTGCTGCTTCACATTCTTCATTGACAGAGAATGAGCTTGGTCAGGATTCAGCTGATACAAACACCATTTACAAGAATTAACTGCTGGAATGATTTTAGAGTTAATCTTTTTTAACAGTTTGGGGGTTTTTTAGTATTTTTGTTCTGTTATGGTTCTGCTCATCCTTCCCTGTTCAGCAGTACGTCTTTCACAGCAGAGGCCAGGTCTCCTAGCTCCAAGCTTGCTCAAAGCCCTCATTGCCCAGTGCTCAATCCCCAGCCATCCTGCTTCTGAAAATAGCGAGTCTGGTTATCAAGTGTTCTGTATATTGCCAAATTGTTTTACCAAACAATGAAACCCATCTTTTTCTCTGCCATTAAAATCTATTCCCTAAAATAATAGTTGGGAGCAATCTGGGCTAAAATAAATAGTGAAAAGGGCCAGAAGTATTCTGTTATTGTCTTTTTACATGCTGGCAAAGGGCTACAACTCTCGCACAGCATCAGCTCACTGAGGTCTCTGGATACTGCTGTAATATTAGATATGAAACACTAAAGTATTTATGGCCTTTGGGCATTACTGTAAGGATACAGTATCAGGATACAGCCCTTCATTTCCACAGCCATGTCTTGAAATCACTTGCACCAGAGAGAATGTTTTGGGCAAGTGTGAGCAAGTGATGGTTTTCCTAGGACCAAAGGACTTGTAGTTGTAAGATTTTTGGGTCATCTGTATCATACAAGGGATCGTACTTTGCCCTGTGTACCATCAGTAAGTGTTTACAGCTCTGCTGACTAGACGTCTGTTATGCTGTCACTGTGTTTAGTATCTCGTAAGACTCTGAACTGTGTGTAATATTTAATTTTTAAATATAAATGATATCAAGGTATCAATGATCCTAATTCAGGTTCGCTTCTCTCTCTTTCTATGTTAAGATTTAGTTATTACTATTTTTAGTTATGCATTACCTTCTCCTGAAGAATTTAAGATTTCTTGTGGTTCTCTCACTGCCCTTGGTAAAAGGCCACTCTGCCACTAATAGTCACAAACTTTGTTTTTACGTGTGTTGGACCATATCCAATAATCTTGATCATGCCCCAGGTATTTAACATTTGGTTCCCACTGTGGGTGGGACTGTATTGGGTCCCACTACCAAAAGGTCTTTGCATTGGCCTTCATTTTTACTCCATGCTATTAACAATATAGAAATAGGTTTAGCCCTTATACATAGTATGATTGTTATGTTTTATGGACATTTGCATAGTGGTTATATACTTGCTGGAACTTTCAAGTGTTTATATTTGCCACTTTCACAGGATGATGTAGATTGTTTTTTCCTCACTATTATTTAGAAGTGGTTATAATCATGAGATCTTGGTTGTCTATGTTGTAGGTTAACTATTTCTTGTTATTTCCAGCCATTTTGGGGCTGCAGCAAAACCTGCAGCTGCAGTAAGAAAGCACCTGCATTTGATGTATTGTGAATTACAGTATATTTTTATGAAGTGAACCTTTGCCTGCTAATGCTTAGTCTCTTCTGCTCTCCAAAGAAATGTGTTTCCAAGTTTTTGAAATGTAAATATTCTTGTAAATTATGCCCTAATCTTCCTACATTTTGGAATAACTGTTTTAATTTTATACAAGCTGGCATTCTTTTCCATTATACCTCGTGTTCTTAATAGGGGAGCACTAACAATATTCTAGCAGACTGGTTTACGGTGTTAAATACTTTCTCTTGTAGAATGTTGTTTGATGTGAAAAGTGCCTAATTAAATATATGAATTATGAGTGGCTTGACCTGTGTTCCAACACAATGGGAAATCCTTAGTCCCCAGTTCAAAAAGTTTCTGAAGACTCAGGGTTAGATCCATAAATGTACTGATACAATGTGGTTTTTATTATTAATACAAAATACTTATGATTGGTCAGCTTGGTGGGGCTGATCAACATGCCTGGTAAGGTGGTATTTGGTTGTTTTTTATTCTTTCTTCAGTATGAGCTGAAAGTAACTTCTTTGACATTGGTAATTTTATCGTCCTGTACTCAGTGAGTGATAGTAGAGTATGCGTACCCATTATGCTTAATACAGTTTCTAAGAATAATCCCATTCTACTAGTAACATGGGGAGAAGCACGTATTTGTGTTAACTGGGATTGTCTTCCTTGGTTAGCATTTATGTACTTAACATTCAAAGCAAAAAAATCCCATGGCTGTGCTTCTGAAGTCAGATGCTGAGAAAATGCTACAGCTGATGCCTCTGCCGCCAGAATATTCAGTTCTCTGTGTTCTCACCTATTTAAGGATGTTTACTCATCTAACTCACTTTCTTTAGAAAATGTCAAGTGGTAGGGATGGTATTAGCAAAAGAGTCTCACGTTGAATTCTTCTGTGTTGCAGGAGTACAAACGCAAGCTCGCCAGGGTGTCCCAAGTACGGAAAGAACTCAGGTCACGCATCCAGAACCTGCCTGATCTCTCCCGACTTCCCAACGTCACAGGCAGCCACGTACACCTACCGTTTGCAGGAGACATCTACAGTGATGATTGATTGCAAGAACATCCTTCCATAACCTCTACTTTTCTGTGAAATGAGGGGGGTAGGTCAGACTGATTGGTACTCTTGTAGTATTATTTTTGTATATTGTTGGAGAGTGTCAGTAAAAATACTCTAATAATTTATAAAAAATGGTTTAAAAAGTTGATTTGTTTACTATTTTATTGGCGAGTGAACATAAGGGTACATTTATAAAAGTGGCATCTGTGTCTATTACATTGAAGAATGGATAATTAGCTTATCTTTTGTAAAGATTTTAGTTGGGTGCCCTATAAAAAACATGCTAAGATTTTTCTTATGTACCCTGTATTTAATGTAAGTCAGCATATAATCAGCGCATACTTCTAACTCAAGACATTTCAGTTGCTAGTGAGGGAGTGAAATGTGGAAATCTCAAGCTTATGTTTGTAAGAAGGTTGATACAATTTAATGCAAAGTTAAAAGTGATCTTACTGTCCGTTACCCACTCCCAAAACAAGTCAGGTGGGTTTTTTTGAAGTGAATGTTAGCAACCGATTTTATATTGGAAAACATAAATCATGTTACACTGAGCAGATACCTAAATGACTCAAAATATTGCAATATTTTAGTATCACGTAAAATTTAGCATAAGAAACTATACAATCGACCAGTTTAATTATGTTTCAAAATTGTAACTTACTTTTTACAGCTGCTTAGCTTCTAAATTGAGAGACCATTCATATGTACTCTAATCCCTTTCTGGAACATGTGTCTCCATCTAAAAAGGTTAATCCCAGAAATGTGAAGCCATTTCACAGCTTTAATTAAATTCAAAGGTCATTCTCTAAACTGTCCCAGTTGTTAAATGTCCATTATTAAAATTTGACAATGCTATGTACCATCCATCCAAGCAGGCACACGGTGATACAGCCGTGCTGTACATCTTCCACTGAGAAACCCCGGAGGCCAGTGTAGGCTTCCAGCCCCTACTTCCACCCCTTCCAGCAAACATTTCTAGATCTTGATTGTCTTTTCTCACAGAATAGGAGGAGACAGGTCAGGCCTGTGTATAAGTGAAACTGTGGAAAATGATTGCCTAGTCTCTATTTTTTTTTTTAAAAACAAAGTCCTTTGCATGGCACAAGTGTGGTATTTGTGTACAGGTAGCTGAATTTGTGAAAATTCTTTGTTACCGTACTATACACCAGCTTTTAAGTTCACTAAAGATACAGACAGGCATCTAGCAGATTGCCAGAAAGTTTAGGCTTTTCAGTCAATAGGAATTAGGCAAGTAAGTCTAGCAGCGATTTTAAAAATGCCTGTCTGTACCTTTGGCATTTAGATGACCTTAACAACCTGGGCTGCAAGGGTTTTGAGTTGGGTATGTCACCAGGGTATTTAAAGATTATAGCATTTTGTTCATGGGTTTGCACTTTTCAGGCATTGCTTTGCATCAGTTAAGTTCACAGTTTACAAGTTTAACACTCCTCACATAAAAGCAAATTTTTTTTAAAAAAATCTGTTCTTCCTTTACAAAAACCACAACAATTCAAAATAGTGCTGGAGTGAAGTTGTTGAAGATAGTGATCTGTCACTTCTTACTGACTTCTACAAGGCTAATCGCTGGAATAGTTGTTAGATGTGAATGGAGAATAATCTTTCTCTTTAAAGTAGATACACTTGGACATAAGCACCTCAGTCCAATTATCTTTTCTCATGGAAGTTGCCATGAATTAGACCTCAGTTAAGTAGGGGGAAAAACTCAAAAGATAAAAATGCAGCTGTTGACATAGCATTCTGTAGCATGCTATGTGGAATTCTAATTTTATCAAAAATTCTGACAGATAGAAGTGCTGAAAATAGTTCAGCAGAGCTCACTAACTGTCCAAAGACTTGTAAGTTTTAAGTGGCAATTTTCCACTCCATAGGAACAAAGAGCTAACTGTAATGAATCCAGAGGAGTGTTTCTTTAGTTTAAGTCTAATATGCAAAATTAAATAGCACTCATTGGCATCTTTTTAACATAGATTCTTAATAAGAAAATGAGTGTACAGATAAAATTTTTAGTGTTTTAAATATTTCCGTTCTAGTATGTTAAATTCAGCTCATAAATTCCTACATACATGTATGTGCATTACAGTTGCAGTTAAAGCTCAGTCTTGCTAAAGGATAGCACCAAATTTGTGATAAATATTAAAACAGCTTAATCTATTAAGAATTGTAAAATGAATCAAAGAACATGAAGGATAAATAGTGAGATCACGGTTGAATCTCATCCATGGAAAACTTAATTTGTACCCAGAGGCAATTGTAAGTGCAGCAGCATGGCTTGTTCAGAGTGCATTGAGGGATCTAAGTCTTGGATACTCAAAGCCACAGGGAATTAAGCTTAAACCGTCTTTTGCTACCTTAACTAAAATTAATTATAGTACTACAATTGAATGCTGAATTTCCTTGATCTTTCAAGGGTATTGAAAAAGACAGGACACTTACTTCACTAGACTTCTTTTTCCTATACATAACTCTTAGTGATAATGTTGCTTATCTACAGATAATGTAGAACTGATAAAAGAACGAGGAAAAATCTCAACTTCTTCTTGATGTATATAAGTTTTAATTTTGAGAGAGTGCTATTTTCTGGATATATTTTTCTTTATTTTACTGTGAAATTGTTTACTTCAAGGAATATTTCATAGCTGGGATTTTGGAAATGATCCCTCAACATTTGTTTGGAAAAGAGGACTTGCAGAAGGTAAACATCACTCTTCTTGCAATTGTCATGTTTTAGTGGCTGAATGGTATGTGGCTTTTTTTATTTGTATGGGAAAGGCATCAGGTATCAACTAGTTAGAAGATTTATATTGTAACTGTAATAGCATAGCAGGAAATAACATGGTACGATACAAATGCAGCCCTGTAGTATCAAAAAAATACCTCCAAATTCTCAGGTTCCAAAGCTTAATGTACGTACTTCTGACATCTCAGGAAGAAAAGAGGCTGGGTGGGGAAAGGAAGGGTGCCCAGGGGCTGAAAGGGAGAACATGCCTGGGTGGAAACGAAAAGCAAAACAAATGTCAGCTTCTGTCAAAACAGCAATAGCAGCGTGACACTGGGCAGCACAATGTTTTAGCTGTAGGTGGGATTGTACAGTAATTGGGGCATTACCAGCCTGGGAAAGAAAATGTGTGGGTGTACCCTGCCCCTTTCTTCTAACTTGGTCTGACTCTCCTCAAACCAGAATGCCCACCCTACTGAAGGCACAATTATAAAATATCTGAACATTTTTCATCAAATAATAAAAGCATAATAATTAGATTATTTGCTTCACTATATTGCACTTTCATTGAGCATTCTCTGAAAAAAGCAAAGACAATCCTGCAGCTCTTTGCCACACGAGAATGCCCTCCTTGGAGGTCACTGGGACTGCTTGTATATTTAGTGTTTGCAGGCTCAAGCTGTGTTTTTGCTGAATGTTTTGAAAGATATCAGGAATATTACCCCACTTCTGTGGTTTTAAAAATAAATGTGTAGTCTTTAGTTACAAAAATTACCATTCTTAGAAATTGTGTTTCATTACTCCTTTTGAAAATTAAACCACAGCCTGCATTAATATTAGCCTGTTTCACTCCGTTAATGTATTAATATATTAAACCACCTCAGTTAATGGCTAGCAACACAACCCGTACTACGTGCTTGTTACGTATTTTATCTGAGTAGTAGAATGTTGAACTGAGAGCGTTCATTATGATAAGATTACATTCCTGTTTGCCTGAAGTTTAGGAAGACAATGTGTTAGGACTTGCACAGATTAATACTGCTCCCACAAGTCAGTGGTAACTCAGTCTGGTACTTCAGTGATGACCCAAAACACATGCATAGGATGCAGGAGGCCCCTGCACAGATGACCATGGAAGACATGGGAATCATACATAGGTCCTCTACAGAAGAGCTGGGTTTCAGGCTTTTGAAACATAAGCAAATAGATTCATGGGTGTGGGTGTTTTTCAGTGGAAAAATTAGTGAGCTAGAAAACCAGCACGTCTGAAATTTGATGGTTACACTTATAAATATGTAGGGCCAGTTCTGCTCATTACTCGTGCATGTAATCACAGTGACTATTCCTGCAAGTAAAGAAAGCAGATTCAAATGTAGTGTCTGAAGTGGAATTTTTTTTTAATGAATGACCAATTTTGTCTCAGCTCCTATTTCAGTGTGTCATTTATCTTGATTAAGTAGTAAATCTCTTCCATCTTGTTATTTAGAAATCTATTTCTGATTTCATCTTTACAATATTTAAAGTATCCTACTAAGCATGATGTTTTTGTGGGAATTTGCAAAAGTTCAATAGCACTCGTTACTTGTTTGCAACAGAAATAGACTCATTTGTTAAAAGCTAACAAGAAAAGTTTGAAATGTAAAGATGTTTCATTATTGTGCTTTTCTGACAATGTGTAATCCTTGTGTAATTTATGTCCTCAGAATAACACCTGTATGTATGCTCTTTCATATTTAATAGAATAAAACATTGTTGTAAAAACATCTTTGAAATCAGTTTATTGCTTGCCTACTCAACCTCTATACTTAGCAGTCAACCAAAATCTAATAGTGATGCTGAGGAAATGATTGTTACTAATTTTGAAGTTCAGTAATCTGTATTTTGTATGATAAAGTGACAGTTTTCAGTGAGGAAGCAGTGCATCAAAAGGTCTGAGGTCATATCTCTAGAACTGTAAATTTCTTAAAAAGAAATATTGCTCATATATCATCTAGTCTGGCTGAAGTTTATGTTTCTTTAGAGGGGGGCTGGGGGTGAGAGAACCAGCTGTAATATGCCAGCTTGAGGTCCCCAATACTCAAAAATGGGAAAATGGCTCAAACCAATGTTTCAAAAGAAAATACATTTTAGTTGCACTGGTTGTATTAAGCCACATTTTATAACATTTTCAATATATGGTATGATGCTATTACTGTCAATGATATACATAGCATTGCGTAAGTAGAATTTGTATGAGCTGGGAAATAACTCTCAGTCTGTTATTAAATACCTGTAGGCAGTGGTGGATGCTTAATGGAGAATCTTCTTGGCCTTGCTTCACAAGTCGGGGTGAAATCCTGGCCTCACTGAAAGCAGTGAAGCTGTTTCCTCTCTCTGGAGTTGTCTTTCCAGCTCTTCAAACCCAAGCCAGGCGCGCTGCACGGCAGAGGTTTGGTGGGGAGGCAGCCAATGATTAAGCCTCAGTGTTTCATCGAGTAGAGGAAATGTAATATATTGTGAAGGGAAGAGTGCATCTGATGCGCGTATGTACATATCTATGTGTATATATATATACATCTGATGTGTATAGAGATGTATATACAGAGATATGTATGTGTGTGTCTGTCTCTCTCTGTTTTCACTACACTGATTCTGTGACAGTCCACGAACAGAAAAAGACTGTATTAGAGGCTTAGGAATAACATAAAAGCACTTCAGATAAAATGTACCAACACTTATTTCTGCCCAGCATTTTGAAGCACACTTGTAAAGCAAGGAATGGCACATACTGAATGGGTTTCTTTTCCTTTTTTTCCACAGTGAAGTCTGACAGCTTGCAATAGTGATCCCTTTACAACACCACACCTGAACGAGTCTGACAACTCTGGTAATTACAAGGAAAAACATGTTTTTTGGAGCATGACAAGACTGTCCAGGCTACCAAATAGCACACTGCACTAGTACTACAGCCGGAGTGCAGAATACCTGAAAGCTCAGTGCCTGCCATCCACAATACACCTTTTGGAGTTGGGTACTTCAGAGCAGTTCTCCTGTGATCCTGGGGACAGATTGCCCGTTAGCCTTCCCATCACACTGGCTGTGCCCCAGATTATGACTTTCATCCATTAGCTGTAGTTTTATCCAAAAGGAACATGACTCATACTCCGAGACCTCTCGGTATTGCGTAGAAAGCACAGTAAACAGGGACAGTTGGAAGATCTGCTGCAAAAGCATACTCCTGATCTCATGTGTTAATATCGGTTCACCTTCAAACATTACCAGATGGCCATGCTGGTTTCACGTAAGCCTCACAGGAAGCACAGCACTAGAGTACCTAATCTGTGTACTTTCAACATAAAAATTTATTGCAAAACTTGTTTTTCAAATACTTTTGTATAAGGCACATTTTCCATCAATAAGATGGAAGTATTTTTCCAGAGGACTGGACCATAAATACAGCAACAACAGGTGAATTAATGCCAAGCTCTACAGTGGAAAAGATGTAACTCCCAAGTTCCGTATTTTGATCGAAGAATGACAATTAATTTGATCCTCCATGTACGTAAGAAACAAACAGCAGCAAACCTTCCAAAGTTATTGTACAAGTGTACAGGAGACATAAAAAGGGTACACGCCGATCTTTGAGACCGTAAGTAGAATTTGCAACGAACTATTCTCCCCTGCCCTGAATTGCTTTCAAGTCTGCCAACTTATTCACTGGTCCTATTTCTTCAACAGTGTTCATTCAGTCTGAATACTCTTAAAGGAAGTCATTCATTAGAATACAAAAAAAAAAAGAAAAATACAGACCTTTAAACCGAAGAATTTAGATGTTTTTAACTGACTGATTTCTCTTCTCAGATGGTAAATCTGAAGCACAATTTGCAGACTGTACACAGGGCAGGCTATGAACTCTGTTCTGAACGGTGACTTTCTACTGTCCTTCCTCACCTCTGTGCCTAATTGAAAATGTAAAATCTGACCATGGAGACCACTTCAACCTTGACAATCGTCTATTCCCATCAAAACACTTTGGTGCAACAAATTTAACTACTGTCCAGGGCAAACCTAGTTTTGATACCCCAGGTATCAAAAGACAGCGGTATTACAGGACACTACTTAAATCCCTGAAAAAGACATGCCTAGAGAAAGTGCCGGTGAAAGTGTCTGTTTTACTCAAACATGCAAAGCAGGGATGAGATCTTTCAAATTCAATTGTGATGCATTACCTTAAAAATAGTGGCAGAGGGAGGTGGAGGAAAGCCAAATTGCTTTCAGGTGTGCCAACCTACCTGTTGGTCCTGCTGGACCCACTGATGGATCCAGTATTGTCAGCCTCCTCAAATGACAGATTCCGGCCTTTAATTCTTGGGCCATGAGAGACTGCAAAACGTGTTCAAGATTCCCAAGCATATCAGACTGGCTATTTTATCATCTGCCTCTTGCAGGCAATCAGTCCCCTTAGAAACAAAGCTCGCTTCTAAACAATACGGTCCACGCTTAACACAGGGTACATGCTGTTAGCTTAGGTTTTAAAGAAATCACTTTGTTGATTTACTAAAACTGGAACAATACTTACTGCTGTAATCTTTATTACTTTGAAAATATGAATAACTAAAGCAAAGTCAAGAAGGTTTTCAAATCTGCCTTCTGGCTTTTCTCTTTTTCTTCTAGGTCAAGCATCCGTTTTAGCTTAGAGAAGTGAAATTTGGAGTTTCTGGGAGTCTTGGAAGCAGAGCTGGTTCTGAAAAACAAAAGACTCAAATGTGATAAAGGTGAGGAATCAAAATTAATATGAAGTAACTATGGAAGTGCATATATAGAATTCAAGTGAAAAATTTTGAATGTAAATAATGTATTTTCATGTGAAAGTGGTCAGAAGTATAACTTTGTTATGCAAATTTTAAGCTAGACACTTCACATTAATGACAAAACCACAACTGGGCATTTTTTGTACATAGTCACTTTTCATCAGAATCTTTGATTTTAAAGGTTGGAAAGTTAAAATTGATATCCTCAGTCAGACCACTAAGAAAAATTCTTAGTTATCAACTTAAAGTTTTTTAAGTGATCGTTCTGAAGTCAGTACCTGACACCCTTTCCTAACAGGATGTAATATACTCTACTCTTTAATCAGGAGAGAAAGAGATACCTGAGAAGTGATGAGGGAGTGTTCCCTTTAGATCCCAAACTACTGCAGCCCACAGGTGTCACTTTGTTTGCAGACTGATTTTTTACATCTGGTGTTCTCAGGCTGGATTTAACGCTCGGGGTGCCAGAATTGTGTGTCTTGGTAGTTAGAAAATCCCTGCTTTTACCATAATGTCTTGTTGTTTTGTTGCATGAATTGCAAGTAACCAGCTGTGGAGAGAAGAAAGGAAGTATCAACCATTCTTTCAGTCTTTTTACCTCTACACAGCCATTGTAAGAATTATCCAAACTATTCTCCAAATATCATGACGCAAATTAAATATTTGCTTAAGCGAAACATGAGATATTAAAAAGCAACATATACTTTGCACCTAGTATTTTCATTCAGGCTTCTTAAGCCAAACACATCCTGTGGGTTTATCTAGAAATTACTCCAATTCCCTAGCAACTGTTTTCTGGAGATTCATAACTCTGAATGTAACGTTGTACAGTGAGATAAGGAAAACAACCCTGCCAAAATGGAAAGGTGAAACAGCACCTGAGCTGGACATATACGGTATCTTGGGTATATACATGGGGTACTCATATTTTGCTAAAATACATGAAAATAAGCGTGATCTAAATTCATCAACATATTCTATCCCCAATGAAGTTCTATTACATGCTTTCCAGGGAGTCTTGAGATAATATACTTAATATACTCAAGTATATTCAAGTATTGATAATATTTCAAGTATATTATCAAGTATTATCAAAAATAGCCATCCATAACTAATAACAGCAGGTCTTAGTGAACAAAGAAGAGACTTTCCATTAGTGCAGAAACACCTACTACAATACGCAGGACGTTCTAAAGAAAGGGCACTTTCTCTTCGATCTGTATTTCTAGGCTACAGGGAACTTCCAGCAGCAGAGGATGTTGCAGAGGTGCATCAGAACAGATAATGTCAGACAGTCATAGAGACTGTCAGATATTCCTAATATCCCTGACTGCCATGGCAACCACTCTTATTAAGATGCGTGACAGTAATGCAGCCAGACAACTTTTTGAGGCACACAGTTAAACTGACTGAAAAAACACAGTTACGTGATGTTTCTGGTTGAAAAAAACATACTCAAAAAGAATGTCACAAAAATGTCTAAGCAGTTTGGAAAACATCTATACCGAATCACTCTTCATTTCAAACTGTGTAAATTTACCTAAATTCAGATTGCTAAGAAAGAATTACATTTAGGAATGCCGAAATGAAACATTTTCAGTTAAGTGTTTTGACTGTCTCTAGACATTATTTTGTCAGCCTAACAAACTGCAAGAGAGAAAGATCATTAATTTATACAGCAGAGGTATTGATGTATTTTTAGTTCTTTTAAATGAAATTCAGATGGGGAAAAAAACCCACAACAAGAATCACAAACCAAATTAGCACTCCATTGAATATAAATGGAGGTGAACACCTTATAATGCAGGAATTAATGGATTAATCATAGCACTGCACAGCTACTTTCCATTCCCTGAACCGCATATGCAGTTAACTCCAAAAATTTTAAAAGCTCCGAATAGTTCCTATGCTATATGCCTTTTCATTGCAGAAGCATTCTCAAATCAAGTTCTACTTGCTAAGAAAGGTATCAGAGGCACAACCTGTCACACTGTTGCTTGGTTTAATTTTCAACCACACTCAAATTTTCATTTTTGCAAGTCTTAAGTATTAGATTACAGGGATCTAAATTGCTAATTTTGAAAGCTGTCAGTTGCTGACAGTATTTCAAATATCTAAAACCAGAAATACTTAAATCATAATCCACAACACAAATGCAAACAGAATTGAGCAGAACACAGGTGCAGCAAACTGTAATTATTTCTTAAGATTAGAATATTACCCAGAGTTTAAACTGGACCTTATTTAAAACTGAATTTTAAACTACTCATATGAATGCACAGTGAATCCTACAAACCCAACAAAATTCTGCAGGACGCTGTTCATCAGTTGTTTAAAGAGACAGTTCTTATTGTACTCTAAATGTTTGTGATCCCAGAAAAATAGAGCAGAGATTCCAGCTTTTCAGATGCCCTTTCTGCTGCCCGACTATGATCTACAATTCGGAGAGAGTAAAAGGAAAGGTGCCTTTCTGGAGTGTCTTATTTTGCCCTGACAGCTGAGAACCTCAGTGGTATCTCCTCAGTTTAATTTTGTGTTACTGACTCTTTAATGATTTTTTGTTTCGAAAATTTTACTCCCCAAACCAGCAGACTCTCATCTGAGAAAGTGCCAAGCATGCCAGCAACAGCTGGGCACAATAGGGTGCTGTCTCATGTATTAAAACATCCATTCACCTAACCTGTTTTAATAGTAGTGCACGCCTTGGCAACACTAGGTTAAATGTATACTATTATTCTTCAAATAATAGTAAGTAGTATAAAAAATAGTAATTAAATCTTACATACCTTAGTAATTTTAGGAAAAAGAACTGAAGCCTCAAGAGCAACATTAACTTGTTTAAATTACCTATGTGGTTTAGTTTTGAAAGACTTCCTATAAACAGTAATATTCAGACAAATGTAAAAAATTTGTACAGAAGGTAACAATAATCTGATGCAGCTCTAAGAGTCTACTGAAATAAATGGAGTAAAGCTTGTTAAACTGAGCAAATACATTTTTACACAACTGATAAAACCGAAAAATCTGACAATCTGTCAATCACTAAAGCCCTTATTCAGAGCTGAAACAAACGCAGTCAATGTCAAGCTACACACACTGGCAAAACCAGCCCGACTTCAGCCAATGGCATGTTTTTCTTCTTAGGTATGCTTTGGGGTATTCTTAGCAAAGGATTTCTGTGGATCCTAATGGATTTTAGGATCTATACAGCTGTATTAAAACTCTGCATCTACTAGAATTGCCAGATCCTAGTTCTGCCACATTCACAGGAAAAAAGGAACAGGCAAAAATCTGCCACTCCCGCCATTTTTTGCAAAGCCACACAAATGATACAGTGGCTCACAGTGGAAATGCCAAAACTTCCTGGCAGGAAGAAATTACTTGATTTTCAGCAAGATCTCAGACATCTGCAGAGTCTACCCAGACTGATGCTAAAGACATCACAGGGAAGGCAGAACTGTCTGTGTAGCTTCTCTGACATGCGGGGTTGGGTTTTTTTTTTTTGGGGGGGGGGGGGGGGGGCTTTTCGGGGGTTTTTTTGGTTTGGGTTTTTTGTTTTTTTTTTTTTTTTTTTTTTTTTTTTTTAAAAAAAAAAAAAAAAAAAAAAAAAAAAAAAAAAAAAAAAAAAAAAAAAAGTTCTAGGAAAAATATTAAACCC
>NW_015090810.1:2900395-2901788 GCF_001431845.1 Calidris pugnax
GGGGGGGGGGGGGCAACTTACTGTTCTTGTCATCGTGTTCATGATCTCTCTATTGTGGAGGGTATATTTTAAAAATTTTGACTGTGAATAGAAATTATCCCGAAAGAAAGGATGAGTTATACACTCATGAAAAAAAGAAATGTGTAGGTGTGAGCTCTTCTTCTAAGAGAAAGGTTTCCATACCTTCTTTTTTCTGCCACTGAAAGGTTTCAAGGAAATATCAGGTATTCGGTAGTTCCAAGTAAATATCCTTACCAGAACACTTCTTGATTCCCTGTACTTTTTCAAAAGCTTTGTCTGTTTCATATTAAGTTTATGGTTCTTCGCCTCTCGTTTGAGAACTTTCTCTATCTGTGGAGTCATTTTCATCTTTGGTTTGAGACGCACTCGGTAGCTATCAGGAACCAGGAACTGGAAGCAGTAAGGACATATCCTTTCTAATCCACATCCCTTATCTACAGATTGACAAAGGCAAAAGAAGAAAACTTAAATGAAGTAATTATGTTTTAGAGGCATACATCAAAATGGCATGTTTCTATTTTAACATTATCTAGGTACATGTTTTTATTTTATCTTTCAGGTACTACTAGGATGTGAGAGGAAGCTGAGCACCAGTATGTCCTCTCAGCTGAGCACAATTCATGCTAAGTTTACAGGCAGCCTAAATTTACACAACACATAACTATACGCTTTCCTGAAAAAATGTAATTCCATACTAAAAATCTGTAACGAAGGAGGCTCAGAGTTCTGCAAGGAGCTCCAGGCAGGCTCACTCTTTTGCCAGATCAGTGACACCAAAGCTCTGTAACAAAGCTCTTTGCCCATTTTAAGTGCAAGAAGACGGCAGCATCTCAGCCTGGGACGAAGGAACGCTCTGAGGTAAATTTCACACCTAACAATAAGAGGCTCCTGCTGCCAGAGCTGGACTCCAGCATCTCTCAACCCCTGCAGAAACACCTGGCCCCTGCTGCCTAGAAAGTTCGCCATTGCTGCCAGCAGCCCCCAGGCCCACCCTGGCGCTGGGGTCAATGGGCGGCAAGGGAAGAGCCTGCCTTCTAGGGGCCCTGATTCTGCCCCTCCGCCGCCCGGGCAGCCCCTTCGCGCCGCTCTCCCACCGTCGGGGCCCGCCGGGAGCCCCCTCGCCGCCTCCTCCTCCTCCTCCCGCAGCGGCCCCGGCACCACCGTGGCCCCCGGGTCCCCTCACTCGCCTCGGGAGTTGCGGAGCGTCCACCTGCAGCGGGAGAGAGGCACAGCGTCACGTTACGTCACGTCACGTCACGTCAACCCCGGCCACTGCGCGGCACCGCAGGCGCGAGGACAGGGGGCGGGGCCACCCACGTGCGTCACTAACTCTCTCCCGCCCCCCCCCCCGCTCCCCCTCCCGCCCCCACCG
>NW_015090810.1:2901888-2903473 GCF_001431845.1 Calidris pugnax
CTGCCGCCTCGGCGGAGCCTTCGTTCCCGGCCGGAGGTTTCGGGCCGCGGCCGCCTTCCCCGGGAGGGCGCGGGGGCCGGGGGTCCGGTAGGGCTCGCGCCGGCGGCGGCCGTTGGCGGGGCCGCTGTGAGGGAGGGGGCCCGGGCGCGGTGCGCTGAGGGGACGGGCGGCCCCCCTAGCTCTGCCCTCCGGTGGGGAGCCGTGCCCCTGCGCGGGGGCCGCCGGAGCCTTCCGCCCTGGGAAAAGCGTTTGGGTTTGGGGGCTTGGTTTGGGGTTTTTTTGTGGTTTTTTCCTGTAGGAGAGAAAACTTTTACCTTAAGGGGAAAAAAAAATAAAATAAATATTTCTCTGTCGAGTTGTCACGCGAAAATTTCAACCCGCAGCTCCAGAAAGCTGCTTGATGTTCCCAAGTGCCGAACATCAGCCACCTCCCGCTCTATTTAGATGCCTTTTCTTTTCTTTCGGTCTCTCTTTTTTTCTTTTCCATGAATTTTGGCAACTACCTACTTGGCTTTATCACTCTGCAAATGTGCTCCCATTAAAAAGAAAAAAAACAACAAAACCCACCAAACCAACCCTCAAGCTTTTCAACGTTTGATGTGTGTTTTATTAATTCCCTTGGCCCCATTCATTTGCTAGACATTCTTCTTCTTTGATCTATTGGTAATGGTGTTCATTTAGGAGAGGTATTCATCTGAGCAGGCTTCAATATTCTATCAAGGCATTTGAATAAATATAATTATTTCTTATTTTCTAACATGAAGTAGCCGAGGGCTTTAGAAGTAGAAAAGCATGGGAAGAATTGAATTTCTGGGCTTCCCTTTAATAGGAAATAGCTTTACAGTGCAGTCAATAAATCTGGGCTTGTTAATGAAATGTTCATAATAGCTACAATTAGGGCCTCTGCTGACTTTATTTTTGAATTAAAAACACATTTTTCAATGGACCCTTCAATATTTCATTTTTTGTTGCCAAGTTGCTGGCTTTGTTGATGATAGTTTTTGTGTGAACTCTGCCTTTCCTGAGTGGAAGAGCAGGGCTGTCACATAACGCTTATTTAAAACACAACCAGTGCTCATCAGTCAACAGATTTTTGGCAAATGATATATTCCCGTTTATTAATAGAGGTGGAGGGGAAAAAAAAAAAAAAAGTGCTTTTTACCTACAAGTAAGCCAAAATAATTTCAACACTTTTTTGGGGAGGTGGGCCTGCTTTTATGATTTTTAACCACGCCAGTGTGTTTGCCCCACAGGGGACTCGGTTGCAGAGGAGGCACATCCAGGTGAGACAGTGCCGTGTTGTGTCCCAGGGCAGAGGGGCAGCGTTTTGGGGAGCTGGCTGCTGTCTGGAGCTGGGACCAGTCTCCTCCCTGCCCCTGGGGAGGTGCAGGTGGGGCCAGAGCGCTCCCACCAGCACCTGGGGGTAACTTGTTCTTTGGCCAGAACAAGTGTTGGTTAACAAGCACTGTACTGTACTAATGAAGCAATGACTAATACAATACAAAGGATTCATTTTTATTTCTTTCACTTCCCCACCCACTCTTAGGCTCCTCTTTCTCCTGCTTTTTTTTTTTTTTTTTTCCCC
>NW_015090810.1:2904350-2959436 GCF_001431845.1 Calidris pugnax
CAGTATGTGTTTGGGGAATGGTTTTTTTTGTGGGCCTCTCTGTTTAGCAGAATTTTAGTAACCCCTTTTTTTTTTTTTTTTTTTTTTTTTCCCCTCAATCTCCTCCTGTCCTCCAGCCTGTCTGAAACGCTTATAATTTTTTTTTTCTTCTGCTCCTGCAACAAGGCTGGGCCATTCCCCTTTTTTATGTTAGTTTGCTGGTTTCTTTTTGGGTTATAGATCATCATTGTCTGAAAAGCAGTGCAAACAGCACCTCCCAGTGCCATTCGTATACAGTATATCACGCATCCTGTCCCACTACCTGTCTCATGAGAAAGAAACCATGTTTCTCATGTTAGATGCGGTGCTGAATGTGCTAAACAAATAAAACACTAGAGGCAATGGGAAAATGACCAAGAAATTGTGGCCTCTACGAGCCCCTGTCTGCAGAACTTCCATCAAAAGTCCGTATTTCTGTGCATCCAGTGCTGGCAGGACCAGAGCCTTAAAACCAGATAGCCCTCAGCTGCCTGGTATAGTATTTATGGCATCAGTGGGGTGAATTCACTGGCATTTCAAAGCAGAATGCATTCGTCTCTACTTTTTCCTGGCTTTTATTCACCAAAAAAACCACATCAGCAGACCCATGTTACTAACTGCTTCCTGCTTCTGTTGTTTAGTGTTTTGTAGCTACCACGGCTGGTCAACAAGCTGTAAATCCTGCCTAGTGTTTTGTAACAAAGGAAAAAAATAGAATGATTTGTGTTGACTTTTGGTCATCGTGTATCATTATTGATTGGAGGGGAGGGAGGTGGAGGAGAGCGTACTGTATCTGTTGCTTGCCGGTTCTCCAGGAGGGCGGTGTTAGGTAGCAGTCAGTAGAGGGCAATAGAGAAATACGGTTTGTGATACCTAAAGGATTTGAAGCACTGATTATGTGTTTACAGAAAAGAAAAAGAAGAAAAGAAGAGCCAGGAGGATAGGTTGTTCAGTTTACTACTGGAGACCTGACTGTGACAGACCACCAAGAAAACAAAAATTTTAAGAGAGCAAAGAAGACCTTCTGCAGCTCCTGCGAGTCTCTCCTTTTTTCTTCAGAGTTACGTAGGATAACTTAGCCAGAACTTATTGATGACTGCATGTTCAGTGGACTCGGGGATGGACAGAGAGATGCGGGAAGGCACTCTTTGGAAGGAACAGAAGAGGAGGCATTTCAAAGATCCGGCAGGTGACTAAGGTGAGCAAACTCACAGCTTCTCTTTCAGGTGAGATAATAGGTGTTCAGTCAGCTGTGTAAAAGTCATGAGCAAACTGAGTGAGTGATTGAAATTATATGAGAATTTTGGGTTTTCAGGCATGCTGGTGCAAGACTGATTTTATCTTGGGGGAAAAAAAAAAGATAGTGATGCTACAAGGATAAGCGTTTCCAAGCATATGTTATTTTGGAGACATGCTAAAACTGGTCACTTGTTTTATGTGTAATATTTGATGAAATAATGAAACATGCTTATCATTTTATAGGGCTTATGTGCTATAGTTCCTAGACTCTACTTTACAGAGAAATATTTAAAGAATATGTGACAATTGTTGTTCCTTTTAGGGGGGATTTTTGCTAAGCTTTTGGACAAATGTGACTTGGAGGTTTGGAGAAATTTATTAAGGGATTTTGGATGCATGGTGGGAATGCCCTCAGATTCTTTAAAGGCTTTATTATTAGAAAGATACTGAAAAGTGATAACAAAGAATATAGCAATAACAAAAGGAGTTAAGCCACAGAAATCAGAGAGCTGACAGAGGGTTGGGAAAACAGAACAAACCAAGAGACTAAGTTCGGAAGGAAATAAGCATATGAAACACTTTTCTATTGCCAAGATCTCAGCTGGTGTCACCATAACACTTGGAAAATATCCTCAGGATGCTGGGAACCATTAAAGCAGTACAGATTATCAGAGGATAACTTCCAGTTCAGCTGCAACTGGTACCAGAAGTGACCGATAAGAAATGTTTGGGAAATGAAAGATGAAGAATTGAAGCATTGACATTCTGGGGATATCACAGAGCAAGTGCAAGGGTACCTAGAGGTCAGTCAGAGTCAGACAGTACCCATCTGAAACAAGGCAAGCTGATAAATAAAAGGAATAAAGCATATTCTAAAAAAATACCATCAGCTTTGAAAAGCTAATTAAAGGAAAAGTTACCTAGTATTCCTCCTGAACCTGCATTTATTTTGTCAGTGGAATGGTAGGTAAGGCTACAGCACAGTGATTTATCTGTGCTTTGAGTGCCAAAATATGTAAAAGATTAATATGATGATTGTTTGTTTATACATTGTTTAGAACACAGATTCCTTGGAGTATGTACCTGAGGGAAATGAAAGATGACATATATAAAGCATGTCACTATTTTCCATGGGTTGGCAACATCCATCTGACAGGGAAGGGACTCAGTGAGTATCAGAATCCCCCTGATCTTAACAGCTACAAGTTCCAGTCTCCAATGTTTTTCTTCATTTCACTCCATTGCCAGTGCTCTAGATCTTCTTGTATACCCGCAAATCCATCCTCTCAAAAGATAAGGGAAATTAAAGATGGTATTGAATGAAAACCTCAGAGAGAAACGTACCTGCCATTTAAGGAAACCCGTAGTTGTGTACCAACTCTTCTTTAAAGTGGTCTCTGGTAGAAATTATTAGTTCTTAGTTCTTTTTCTAAAATGTGAAGCTCTCAGGCAATAAAAATTCTCTATTTTCAGAAAAATTAACCTGGTTGCTTGTTACTGTTTACTGAAGAGTTTTCTCACGGGTCATATCTCTATAGATAGAATCAAAGGGATTTTTGTAGGGGGGGCCACACAGGTCAGCAGCTGGGGCTGAGAAATGGGAGCTGCTCCCTGTTCAGGTCCGGGCTTTGCTTTGCCTCTGTGTGACTTAGTGGTAGGTTAAGCCTTTTTATGGTCAGCTTATGAAGTGGCCGGCCTGGCACCTTGCCCACGCTAAGGGCTGGGCTCTGAATGGCAGACTGCAGATGTACAAGGAGGCCCTCCTTGCATAGAAGTTATGGGAAAGGCCATCGTCTGGTTGCAGTGTGCTTCAGTACATAGACAAATACACTCCTATGCCAGTTCTGGATATGAGTCCTTGTCACCTTGAGTCATAAAAAATTGCTCTTTCATTTTCACTCACAAAACAGTTGTCTAAAAGTGTTGAAAGCTCAAGCTGAATTTCCACCTGTGAAAGAGACACTGCTAATTAATATGTTAATTGTCATGTAAACCTTTTTGCTTAATGAGATGTGAAATAGCCCCTGCTTTTAGGAATATCAAAGTATACAGGAGTTTGTCCCAAGTGCTCAGGGTCATTTATTGCTGTGCTGCAGCACAACCCAGGGCTGCTATTTCAGCCTCTTGCCAAAATAGGAACATTTTACTTTCTGATGAGTCATCTGGGTTTCACTCAGATCTCCCACCCTGGTTCCCCCACCCTGTTCTTTGCTGTGTAGTCCAGCCCCTACCCTGGAGGCTTTGCTTTCCCAGCAGAAAGATGGGGTGGAACCCTCAGCAGCAGCTGTCAGGTCTATTCCTTAATTAACGCAGAGGGGACTGCTAATGAATGATAGAGAGTATTTTCTCTGTCAGTGGAGCTGAATGCATGGCATTCCCAGCCTTTTCTGGCCTGGAGTGTGGCAGAGCAGCACTGGCAACTGAGTTGGAGTTTGCCACATGCTGTGCTAACCGTTACCTGCATCGTGACAGAAAAGGAACTAGGTCAATCAAAGGAAGCAGTTGTAGATATTTGCCATACTGGTAATACTTCTGAACAACACAGAAAAGCTATATGTTTCAGGAAAACATTTCTTCCTTTTTTTTACCTTCTGGTACAAAAAGGTGATACAAGAAGTCTTCATTTTTTCTTTTTTTCCTTTAAATTATTTTCTTTTCCTTTTAATTCTGAATGATCTGTTCAAAGGTGGCACTGCTTTGAGCGTGAGGTCGGACTACATGGCCTCCAGAGGTTTCCAACCTTACCCTGTAATTTTCAACACTCATGCTGTTATTTTGGATTCGTACTGACTCCAAATTACCTGGGAGAGGAAAAAAAGCATGACTATTTTAAGATAATTTTCTTTCCCCCTAAGTTATTATTTTAATTCATTTGAAAATGGACAAAAGAGAGTAAAAACCAAGTACTTCCAACAAAAAGACATGTCATGGAATAGTTCTTTGCAGTTGTTGGTTTCTGGGTTTTGTCTTAAATGCTTTGGCTGTCATGTTTAGGCTGCTTAGCAGAAATGCTGTTACGAAGAGATTTAGTCAGCTGAGGGCTAAACCATTTGAGGGCTGTACTCCCTGCTGCAAATGAAAAGCAGCTTCTCACACTTGTTTATAGTATCCAGAGTTGGTCTCATGTCTGTGAAGCTGGCCTCATTGCTGACTCTTTGAGTTTTATGCTTGGTGAATCAGATGTCAAGAAGGGGTGGAATATTTACTGCTAAAGTATGTGAAATAATATGAACTTGAAAGATTCATACCAGTTTTTCAGTAATCAATTTTGACTAAATTCATTCAAAATTAAACTGTTTGCCCAGCTGACATCCTTAATTCATTGCCCTTGCTGAGACCAAGATCTTCAAAGCCATTTACAACAGCTAAACAAACATGTCTTCCATTAGCTTTGATTATAAAGCCTGATAAAGTGTGTGATCTGAATCTTTGGAGATGACAGTGATGGATATAATTTTGACACAAGAGAGGTGACAGAATCAGACTGATGCTTAGAGTGAACTTCAATCCAGAGTTTCATAATTGAATATAGGTGGGTGGTACGTTGCTCTGTAGCTGCTTCAAAACTGTTGCTGAGGCACAGTGGTAGTATAACATATTTTATCTACACTGGGAAAAGAGAACTTGAGTCTTCATTGCTGGTACTGTGTCATTGCCCCCAAAACTTATTCCTCTTTTAAAGGATAAATTGAAATGAAGAGGATGTAACTACTTCGTAAGTCTGAAGCAGCTACAGTAAAGAGGAAAAACTCTGCATGATAGTAATTTAATTAGACTGCAGTATTATTGTCTGGCTAGTGATGGAAAACAGGAAACTTCTTCAGTGAGGTTTGTATTAGAGCTGCATAATTCCCCAATACTGAAACGATCTAGCCTTTCTAAATTCGGCCTTCATGCAATGTCCTCTGCTTTCCTGTGCTCCTCAGTGATTTTGTACAGAAAACAAAACAGCAAAGGGTAGATGTTCAATAGCAGTTTAGTTCAATAGTTTTCTAAAACCCCAGAGGTCTTTGCTTAAGCGTCCCAAGTCAGAAAAAGCTTGAAGTAGTTTAGTTATGTGCACATATGTTAAACAAACATCAACATCAGAGTTGTTGTTAACTTGCTACTTATTTGAAGTGTATATTCTTTTCATTATTATTAGATAATGCTGACAGTAGTGTTCATGTATGGTCTGCATCAGTCTCCTGAAAGGTCAGTTTGGCCCTAAGTGAGGAAAAGGCTTGTTTTCCCTCTTTAGAAAAGTGATTTTAAAGTGGCCAGGCTGATGTCATGGTAGGCATAACAAATTTTGTCAATTCATAATTGGGTTTAGTTTGTGCAAATGATAATTATTTTTTTATTTATTGTGTCCTTAAGCAAAGTTTTCCTGATGAAAGCATGCATGTTTGGGGCTTTTTTATTAATTTTACCCTTCCTTCTAAGCAGTCTGAAGTCTCTGCATCCCTTAGCACTGTTTGGAAAAAAAGATCTGGTTATCTGGTTATCCTAAAGATAGGACAGTGGGAAGCCTGAAGGAGTAAAGGTCCAGATAGAGATGTACTGGCAGGTCCATGAAGAGCTTGTCACAGTGCCTGTTGGCTCTGTGCTTCTGTTTCGTTTGCTCTGCTGGTTAATCATTTGCTTGAGTGCTCAGGTACCATGGTGATGGACACACTACCAGTGCCACAGACCCATGCTGCATATTCATTAAAACATTATTTTTGAAAGAAAACCCAAAATAAATGCAACTTCTGAAAATCCTCAGCATAGCTAACATTGCTATTTACTTTCCTCTCTACCAATACAAATTAGCATGGTAGGATACAGGCTCCTTCCTCCCATGTTAGGATTTTCTTCTGCTGTTGATACCTACGGCTTTTTCATGGAAACATAAGTGGTTTGAAAGGCTTCAAACTTCTTTCATATGTTGAGTGTAGCACATTTGTGCATTGGCCTTTCTGTGCAGCTATTGAGATGTTTGTTCTGTTGTCATCCATACTAAAATCAGGGAAAGGGCCTTGGAATAAGAGCCAAATGCATCTTTGGTCTATTAAGCCCCACCAGTTTGCTAGTGTGACCTTTGTGAAAGTCGGGTTATAAAGTGCAACTTTGAAAACCCTGGCCAGCAGCTGACTGCTGGAATGACATTGGGCAAGCTGTTCTTCCTTCTCCAAATCCGAAGCCTTCTGCCTGAATAGCTCCAATGCAGCATCTCTTCTGCAGTGTCACGTTTTGAGGTCTGATCCTTACACAGACCTCTGTTGCTGTTGTTACTTTTTATAGTGCCGTGCTATTTATATTTCTGTTTGAATATTTATGGTGGCTGCCACTGGAAAGTTAGCGCTGAGCAATGGTTTCCCACAGAGGGCATTACTGTCCCTCCAAGGGCTAGCGTCCCTCCAAGATAACTGCACAAAATGCAGAAACAAATGCCACCTCTTTATCGTGAGTACCTTATGGGTTTGCTCCTGGTTTTGGTTATCTTGAATTGCTTCACAACACTACCCCTGAGCACTGGTGCCTGGAGCAGCTTGAACTGGCGGTCTGTGAACCCCCAGCACGTGACGTGCCCAGGAGGCAACCTGAACCCCAGAGGAGGGAATCAGATAGAGCTAGTCGCAAGGTGTGCATCCGCTGGAGCTGGATAATTGTTCCTTAAACTCCACTGATAATAAAAGCTCGCTTTAACTTTTGTTGCAGCCCTCAGGAAATGGAAAATACATCCTTTCCCTCTTACATTACCCTCACGTGATAAAAAAGTACTAAATACTTTTTTCAGGCCTATCTTCCCATCTGCTCTGACAGCAATTAGTTCACCAATTGGTGTGTGCTGCGTTTCATTTATATACAGTAAAAATATGCAGAAAAGCTCAAAACTCAGACACCAATGCAGGGATGCTGTTTATGTCTCCCTGGCATGAAGAAGGAAGGGCCTGTGATGCAGTGCTTGCCAGAAGTTGGAGACACTTACAAGTAGTGTGAAGACAAAGCAACACCATTTGAATCTCCCGTATCACTGATACCAAAGATAAAATAAAATACTAAAGACACTAAATGTGGCAATCCTGTTAACATTGCTGAGCAACGAGTGTGATTTGTGGGACTTGTGGGTCAGGACAGTGGTCTCCTCCCCAGCCTGCTTCCAGTGAGATCTGAGCAGGCATTGTTGCCCTTGAGGAAAGTGGAGAAGGAGTGCTGCTTGCCTCCTGTGCCTCTCCTGACTCCAGGAGCCAGTGCAGGTAGAATCACACCCCTCTTCCAGGTGGAAGTCAGCCAGATGGCACAGGAAGGCACCAAACAGCATGCAGGCTGGTATTGTGGGGTATCAAAGTAATACCTTAACAATCCTGGTGCCTGTAGTACGATTCCAAAACTGGGCTGTGGAATCAGAATATGTACTGCTACTATCGAGATGATAAACACGGCACTATGGTGCAGAACTGATGAGTTTTTCTGTAAAATGCTTTTGTTGCTGCGATATTACCAGTCATGCAGGCAACCCTTCCTGCCAACCATTTCCTCTTTTTCGTTAATCTGCCGTAATTTCTTTGCTGTTCCTTTCCGTTAATTCTGAGAGGTATTCGTGGCATTCACAAGTGTGGTTCAATTAATTCCCTCATGCTTCCCATCCCAAGGGTGTTCCATTTTTGAGAACCACCCTAGGAACATGTGCAAGTTGAGCGTGGATAGAGGCATCTCCTGCCAGCAGATCTGCGCACTTCTTTTTTTTCCATGAACTATTGTCTGGAACTTGGCAGGCCTTTGTGGAATCTTTCCTGGATGAGCAGTTCTGGATTATTCACCAATTTTTTGTGAGCTGAAGTGAAAATAAACATGAGCTTAGGACTCTGAGCTCAAACTTAAACCCAGGCTTTCCCAATGTGAGCCCAGAACTGAGAGTTTTAATTTGGCCTTTTATGGATTTTGATCCAGTGACAGAATTAGGCTTTGAATCTGAACGGCATCCAGGTTCTGTGAAATTCATGTAAATATACTAGCTTAGGCTTGCAGTATGTTTACAGCCTGCTAATCATTTCTAACTAGTGGCATTTTCCTTTCTGGCTACAGGATTTTACTGTTGGTATTGGGTTTGTTACCTGATGGTGGTAACAAAATCTGCAGATGTAGAAGTGTGATAAATGCTCAGATATGAAGGTCAGAAATGAATCAATTTCTAAACAATCTTAACGTCTGTTGGAATGGGCAAGGAAGGAGTTTATGTAGGTTGCACAACTGTAACCATTGACTTCACTTTCACAAAAGCAGATCTGTGATTTTTCTGTCCTCAAATACTTGGTAATTTTGGTTTAAAACAGTAGCCCAAATCCAAACTGAGTTCAAGTTTTCCAAGAGTCTAATTAACAACAGGTATTGATACACCTGGAATTAAAAGTATGTAATTAAAAGAAAACAATCACCTGGTCCAGTGCTGAAAGAGTTAACGAGTAATTAAGGAGAAAGTGCAAACAGGCAGCTAGAATTGTGTTTAATTTTTTAGTTTCTTTGCCGTCTGCTGGTCCTTTACATGAGTGCTAAAAATCTCATTAAAAAAATTAAAAATATGTTTTAAAGACCAATTTAAGATACAGAATGTGTAATACTA
Source organism: Calidris pugnax (assembly GCF_001431845.1). Classification (NCBI taxonomy): domain Eukaryota; kingdom Metazoa; phylum Chordata; class Aves; order Charadriiformes; family Scolopacidae; genus Calidris; species Calidris pugnax. Next base: position 2,913,193 of record NW_015090810.1, read on the forward strand.
ACTTTGGAAAATTGCAGCTCTATTTTCTGACACAATCTTACATTTGTGACTAAGGGAAAACTCGATTATTTCAGTGGATTGCTGGAGAAGTAGATGTGAATCTCGCTTTATCCATTCTCATCTTAAGAGATTGACTTGGAAACCTTCAGTTTCAAAGAAGGTAAAGGTGTCAGGGTGAATTCATACAGAACAGATGGGTTTTCTGGAAGAAGCCTCCAATTTGATAAACTTCCAGAAAGAAATCACATGACTGGCAGGAGACAAAATACCTTTGTTTTGAGTGTTTGCTGGTTCCACTGAAGTTTGATGCTGCTTACCGAATTGACTTCAGCTGAGATTAGGACTTTGGTTACAGACTGGTGTAAGTGTTGAAGATGAAGACACTGATCATTAAAGCTGTGTCAGCTTCTCAGCAAAGAGCTGATGTTCTTTTTGGCTTAAGTTCAGTGCTCTTCGAATGAGAACACTTGATTTACATTAAATGTTTCTCAACTATTCTTGCAGGGGCATTAAGCTGTTAAGGCATTAAGCTTGCTACTGTTTGTGGAGGCATCAAAGAAACAAGCAAAAAGAAAAAAAACCTCGAGAAACAACCAACCTTCCCCCAAAATATTGATTTCAGTTTGGTGGCTGGTGTTGAATGTACTTGTCCTTCCCTCTTGCAGCTGCAGAATGTACTGGCATTGCAGGTGGGTCGTACGACAGCTCTCTTTCGGACCATTGCCAATCCCACTTCATGGATCAGCCAACAACTGCCTCCTGAATTGTGCTTGCACCTGTTTCCTCTTCTTGTGGAATAAACAGTTTTGTCTGAAAAGAGCATTGACAAAGGCCAAAGTTGCACACCCAGCCTGGCCCACTGATATAAAGGAAATCACATTTTCTTGATGCTCATAGAATGAAAGTGGCAGCTGTTGCCATGGAAATAGTCAATTTATGAAAGAAGTTTGGAGGAGGCTGAACATCACCACTAATCTAAGAGATTGCAGTCAAGACAAAAGGTTAAAGTTGGAGATGTGCTAATTAGGAGATAGTTGTGTTTCTGATAATGAGAGGATAGATACAAAGGAATTCTATTTGATAAAAATTCTGTTGTCCTGGCTAATCCCTTGAACCTATTATTTTGAATACACAAAACAGATTAGATTCATCCCTAGTATAAATCCACTGATTTGTGTTCAAATAGGTGTAAACTTAATGGGTATAAATAGGCACTATGACCTGGAAAGGTTCTTTCAAATACTTCCTTAAAATGTATTTTAGGAGTTAGTTTTTTACATTCCCTTTTTGGAGGCATTTTCCTGTTTTTTGTTTTGTATTTTACAAGCACTGATGTCCTCTCTGTCCTTTTCTCTATGCGCAACACATTTTCTGAGGTGCAGAAATTACTGTGGTTCTTCAGATTTCTCCTTAAATGTGCTAAAAATGTTATCAACAAATAGAGAAAAGACTTTGTTATTTCCACTGCACTTCTTCTGCTGATTGACTGTGCCAAGACAAAGTGAATAATACAGTAAAGTCATCATCTGCAAACAGGAATGTTTGGGCCATATCCTCTCTGCTCGTACAAAGTGCCGAATCTTCACTCTCTTCAGGAGAGATGCATCTCTCCACAAATTCTGAAAATACAGCAACATACTATTTCTCTTAAATTTCTCAGCTTTAGAGTGCTGAAAACCCATCTGACAATCTCTATTTGAGCAGCTAATAACAATTTTAAAACAATTCCAAGTTCACCCTGGATTATTTCACAAAAGACTTAATTATTCCTAATTAAAGCTCCTGTTGATTATATTTGCATGAGCCCTAGCTATTCAAATAATCTTGGGCCCTACATTCTTCTATTTATTTATTTTCATATACAAGTAGCCTGCATTATCACAAAAGCCTTTATCTGTGTAATTAGTTTTACATGGATTTTGTAATGAAGACTGTATGTGAAAAATGAAATGGTAAATGTTGTTGGATATGTCCCCCATAATGACACCAGTAACATCAAAACAGTAAAAATATCACCACCACACTATTCATGAAAGAGCTAAAGGACATTCTGTCACCAGTGGACGCAAGTAATGGGTCCAGGCAATTGTGAAGGGTGTTACAGCATGTGATACTTCCAACTGTATCTCAAGTTCCAACTTGAAGGTTGTAATTTTGTTGCTACTATTCTATCTGGGAGACTGTTTGGAAAACTCATAGACTTATTGCTAGGTCCCTTCTTTACAGCCAAAATAAATATGTGGCATGAATGCTGTCTTTTTTTTTTGTTTTGTTTTGTTTGTTTCTTTATCCCTCGTGCTATTGTTGCTCTTTAACTTAAATAACACTTCGTCCACCTGGAGGTGTCTTCCTCAAGGCATTTCTAGCCAGAAGTTATATCCTTACCTAGCTCCTTTATTACTAGGCTAAACAACTTACCTCTGTTAGTATCTTTGGATGGAGGATCTGTTTATGGCTGCACTCAAAGGGTTGTGGTCAACGGCTTGATGTCCAAGTGGAAAGCAGTGATGAGTGGCATTCCTCGGGGGTCAGTACTGGAGCCAGTGCTGTTTAACATCTTTGTTGGCAGCATGGACAGTGGGATTGAGTGCACACTCAGCAAGTTTGCCAATGGCACCAAGCTGTGTGGCATGGTCAACACACTGGAGGGAAGGGATAGCATCCAGAGGGACCTGGACAGGCTTGAGAGGTGCGTCTGTGCAGACCTCATGAAGTTCAACCAGGCCAAGTGCAAGGTCCTGCATCTGGGACATGGCAATCCCAAGGACAAATACAGATTGGGTGAAAAATAGATTGAGAGCAGTCCTGAGGAGAAGGACTTGGGGGTGTTGGTGGACAAAAAGTTCAACATGAGCCAGCAATGTGTGCAGGCAGCCCAGAAAGCCAACCATATCCTGGGCTCCATCCTGGAAGTGTTCAAGACCAGGCTGGATGGGGCTTTGAGCAACCTGGTCTACTGGGAGGTGTCCCTGCCCATGGCAGGGGAGTTGGAACTACATGATCTTTAAGGTCCCTTCCAACCCAAACCATTCTATGAGTCGATGATCTCCATTCCTTCACTCATTTTAGAGGCTATTGTCTGCACTTTTCCCCATTTGCGTTCATCTTTCTTGAATGTGTATAGGATTTCAGGGCAGGTAAAACCCACACTGTGCTCGTAATCGCACGTCTCCCAGGATCTACTGAAAATCTAGGTCCCCTGGTTTAACTTGCCTTTTTCATCATGTGACCCATTTAGTCACCCTCTCGTTGGCAACTTCAGCCCTCATTTGTTTCTACCTGATCATCTTCAAAACTTCAAGCTTGATGCATTTAACTTTTTGACTTGGGCTTTTGTGTTAGCTGTGGTAGTTTCTATTTTCATACTGACTTTCTCATTATGTGCCCTATCTTTCTCTCTAAATTCAACTTACAACCTTTTATTGAAAACTGTGGCAAAATACATATTCAGAGCCTTTCCTTGTGGTGTCTTTGGTCTCTACTCCCTCCTTCCTCCACAGTCTCACAACATTTTTCCTTGTCTTTTTTTTTCATTTATACTACCAAAGGTTCTTTTAATATTTGTTTTCATATTCTTTGCAAGATATAACTCAGTTGGGTTCTTGGCAGTTCAAACTTTATCTTTGTACTTCTTGACCTCTCGGATGTTTTTAGTTTGTGGACAGCACCTTTGGAAATCCGTGTGGACTCTGCTTATTTCCAGTGCCTTCTTTTTGACATGTTTATTTGTTTAGGTTAGGCCTGGGATCTCTTCTTCCAAGGTTCCGCTAGTTACTGGCTGCTGATTTGTACAAGCTACTTCTTCAATTTACTGTCTCTTTTCTGTACTACAGAAGAGACATAACTTAGAAAGCTTAAATGCCATTTTTATTGTTGTTTTACAATGCTTTACTATGCTATGCAATTCTTAAATTCCTATGCCTACCTTGCTTCTCTCTTACATAAATAATCTTACTTATGTCATAATCAAAGCTATGAAGATTATTTGTGTGAGAAGAGGGTTGCAAATCAGGGTCTACATTCCTTAAAGTACTTTCACCAGGTGCAGCATTTTCTCACAGCGTTGGCTTTTTTAACTGAACTGTAAAAGCTGTTTAAGAGATACATGTGCAGTATCAAAAGAAGTGCAGAATAATTTGGAAGATGAAACTGCTTGGAAACTGAAGGATGCAGGGATTTGTCCAAGTGCCTAGTATTTCTCTAATAGGCTTTTTGCCACTTGACTCAGGTTTTATTTCTGTGTTTTTAAGTATTATTAGATTTTCTTTTGGCACCCTGGTGATTTGCAAATGTACAAGTGCTGTACTGAGAGCTCAGGAAAATGGTCTTTCACAGAACTAAATTGTTGTGTGGAGAAAGTTCCTTGGTAACTACTTAGTACTTGGATTTTTGTCAGATCTCAAGATATATCATGTCTGTGTTGCATTAACATTGGAAAAGCATATTCAGCAGCAGACTCTGCCCCAAAGAGCTTGCAACTGAAATATGTAAAATACATTCAGGGCCAAAGGAAGCAAATATGTCTTTATGGTCAGTGTGAAATGTGGAAAATAAGCCAGAGTCACTCATCTAGGGCAAGACCAGTAGCTGAACCCAATCTCCTTGACTTCTCGGTCTCTTTCTCAGTTGCAGGAAGATTTTTCCTGTTTTCATCCGGTACAGTCATTAATAGGAGTAGGAAATTTCAGTAGGATACTGGGAATGAAAAGAGATAAAATATCATTTATTTCCCTGCTTTCACTTTAATAATCTGTCACTAGATTACAAAGTAGTTGGTAGAAGGAGAAAGCATGGTATGTGCCATTGCATTTTTTAGCCAATCCAGTAGGGGAGTATATATTAGTTATTAATCTGTTACAGGGAGAAGACAGTGAATGGGTCAAAACCTGATTTGGCTGTTAATTTACAAATTTTGAGCAATAGGCATAAAATGACTGAACAAAGAATTAGATGACAATGCAGAAAATATTTTTTGGTATATAAAGAGCTTCCCTTTAGATTGAGCCTCTTCATAAGTAATATTACACACAATTCTGAGAAGATATTGGGAAGTCTCAGTGCATTCAGATTTTCAGATTAGCTGGTGAGCTGCACAAATGTGACCTGAATTATGACTCTCCTGTGATTTCTACTCATAAATCCTTTTTCCACTGCAAATAAATTATGAAATACATTTAAAGTCATGAGTTAATGAAAAAACAGTTGTTTTTTTTTCAATCTAATGGACACAGCTACTTTGAATAGTGTAACTTTTTGCTGTGGGAATGAAAAAAAAAATCTCCCAAATCTCTTCTGTATGTAAATACATCGATTTATTTCAGTAACATCTCAGTGAATCTAAGTTTGACTGATAAAATTTAGCTGGAATATCACTTCTGTGTGTGTCAGAAAGATTCAGGAGAGATTAGTGAGGAATCTGTGTGTGATTCAGTACTTACCACTGTGTTAACTTCACAGCAAAGCAGGATCCTGAGTCATAGGAAAGAAAAGGAAACAGAATTTTGTTTTGAAGAGTGTAATCTCATGTGCGTACAAAGCTGTTACTTTCCTCTCTGGCAGCAAAACTCCATATTGTATTTACCAAAAGAACAGCAACAAATCTCATAGAAGTGCTTACATAATGTTATATTAAGGAATTTCAAAGAAATTCTGATCAAGATGGTACTCAGGCTATGAATATCTACAGAATTGTCAGGTACGAGCACAGTGTTGTAAAGAATACTACAAGGAGTACAGGAGGGTTTCCGCTGGCACTGGTGTTGAAGTTTTACTCACCCAATAAATCTTGTGCTCAGTAATTCATCTCAAACCGCCCCATCCAAATAATTTTACCACTGGAAATGTTTTTTTCCCCAGTCTCTGTTCTAAAATAGCTGACAGAAATCTTTGTTTTGTTCTCTTGTTCTGATTGTTTTTTTTCAGGGAAGAAGGAGGTATTCAAACAATTAGAAACTTTTCCATCAAGAATATGGACAGAATAGGTTAAACGGGGATGATAAATCATGGTAGTGGAAAGCTGCCCCTTCTGAGGGGCATGTACTGGCTTTCTGAGCAAGATTTTCAGAAAACAGGACCTTAGCCTTAGGATTTGTACTCCTGCATGAACTTTTCAGGAAAACAATCCTGCTATATCAAGGACACTCCCTCTGTTAACAGCCTGTTAGAGTGATGGGAGTTGATTTAAAATCTAGAGAGACAAAATAACTGGTTTAATTTTCAGGCATGTAAAATGTACAGATCACTAGTTGAAAAAACATATAATTTATTTTAATACTTATTTGTTAAAAATAATGCATATTTTTGACTTGGCTTATATGTCTGTGTTGATTTTTCTTAGCTGTGGAGAAAGAGCTACAATACAAATAATATGGCATAGGTATTTACTCAGCAGTCTGTCCAAACAAACTGACCTGATTAAGGTGAAAATTTTTCATTGCAGCAAGTTTTCTGTAGGTGCATTAGGAGATTTGTAGTGAAAACCATGTTATTTTTGCAGGCTTATTTTAATAAAAACAAACCCACCTCAAACTCCAAATATTCAACCACAAGTCGTATTCATTTTAATTCCAAAAAGGCTACATAATAACTTCTGAGTCTTATAATTTAGATGCTTCTTGCTTCTGTTCTACTTAGGGGCCTTTTTTCCTGTCTGGACCTAATCTCCCGTGACGTGCCACTATCTCTGCTTTATGGCTATGGACATAGCCTATTCTCTGATGAATTGGGGGAAATACAGTCTAATAATGTAGCTACACAAGGGAATGAGAATATGAGTCACTCAAACTTCAATATCTGTGCAGGCCAAAAGCTTGTATTTAAAGCTCCTTTGGAAAACTGAATTCTCTGCAAAGGAAAAAAGCACAAATATTTGTAATTACCTCTAGACACCTAGTGCTCATTTACATGAGTATGGTCACTTCAGTAAAATTAGTTCACAGGAAATGAGCTTAGAATCTGAGCCGTGCAGAAAGCTAGTGTTGCATGTGAAAGGCTCGGTCTGAATTTATACACAAATGACTTCATCTGATAGGAGGAAGAGAGGGGTGATGGTGAGTTAAGAGTGTGTTGGGCTATTGTTATTCTTCAGCCATACTCCATTTGTGTGGAGAACTTTTTTGTGGATGGCTCTATTCATCCTTTCTCTCCATTCGTAGTCTTTGAGACAAAAAGCATTTTTTACACAAGTGTTGTGCATGTGGCATGGCGCACACAACCGAAATCCATCTGCGAACTACAGTGTCAGCTTGACATCAATTACTGTCGGTGGCTCTAGGATAGGTATCTTTAAGCATCGAACAACAAGCAGAAGTTGTATTTCAAAGCCTTGGAACCAGCTGCCTGTCTGAAAGCTCTCAAATTTGGACAGAATATTCTCAGCTTGGATTGCTTAATCAATGCTCTGTTTTCACTTCATCGGCAAAAAATAATATAAAAATAAAGCTTCTCTATTAACAAATTGTTTGTCATTTCCAAGCTGTCTGCAGAGGTCTGTGCAGTCACGTCTACTGAGTCGCTAAATCTTTATGCCTCCTCCTCTTTGGAGAGTCATTAAGCTTAGAAGCATTAGCCTCTACAGGGCTGATCAGCATGGCTTGTTTTAAAACATGTCAAAACTGTTGGACAGCAGTTTGTTAAAAACTTCCACGTTATGGATCATTCTGATTGACTGGGCATAAATTAATGCCAGTTCTGTTGTTATTATTTTAATACAAGTTGCAAAGATACTTACACAACGTAATCGCAATTAGACTGGCATCATCACAGGTATTTAGTGCATCTGAGCTCTTCCAATTTTACTTTTTATTAACCCGAAATCTATTATATGGTCTGTTAATTAGAAATCTGAGTAACTGTTACTCAGCACAACCACAAGACTGTTGAGAAACTGATTTTCAGAAAGGCTATTTGGTCACACCTTCATTGGCTTTTGCTCAGGTTGACAGTGTCACTGCTTCTAAAGCTTGGATTTGTACAGGGTACGCCACAGCTCTGCAAGAGACTCTTAATTACAAGTCAGCTCTGCAGACCAACACTTCAGACCAAATGGGTTTGCCAGTAGTTCATGTCCACACACAGGGCAAATGATGAGTGTGTAATATACCTGTGCCCACCATGACTTTCATCAGATGACCTTCAGTGCATCCCATTTGTACCCTAGTGTTTCATCTGCTTTAAGACAGTGAGTGACCTGTGATTTGGAGAGGGTATGGAGCAGGTGCCTGTTTCAGCTGATATGGCCTTTGCCAAAGGGGCAGGTGGGGGCAGTCTGTTGAAAACCTCTGTGCCAGAAATCACCTGAGCTTGTCCCTTTGGTGAGTATAAGGAGGTGGGAGATGGAGGAGGGGAGCAGCCATCCTCCTTCACCTCCTTCTATTTCAGGGGGATAAGTCTCTATCATGGAGAAAGGAGGGAACAGTCCCTGCCTACAGGAAGAGCTTTTTGCTCTCTGCCTTTGTGTGCACCCTGTGAGTGTGTCAGCTATGTCTTTCCTGTCATCCCCTCCCTTATACCACAAAGAAAAGACTCTCCTCTTCTCCTGTAACTAGGGTTTCAGAGCTCAGCAGCAAAGGTGCAGCCCACGTTCTGCTAGAATGTGACTTGACATTTTGTTAGCACCAAAGAGAATTGGACTCTAGTATCCAAAGGCAGATTTTAGGTCTTTTTTTGAAGACCATGCTTTAAGTTAAATCATTTTGTTGTCTGACCAATTCATAGAGAAGAATTGCATCTATGTTTCCTGTCTTGTATGCTATAAATACAATTTGTGTATATTATATTTATTATGCTTTGAAATTTAAGTACTTCCTGCAATTTCCAGGAAAACTTCCTATAAAAAAGCAATAAGCTACTGACTAATATGTAGAAATGATTTAGCAATTTATTTGTAGTAATGGAGAAAGTCCAAAGAAAAAATTCATGGCCTACTGGGATGATTTATAAGGAAAAAAAATAGGAGGAAAATAATCAGATAAATGACATCATATAATTCACCCTGGTTGAATTTGTGACTTTTAGATTGTGAGCATTTCTTAATTTGATTTGCAGGTGGTGATCTGCTGCCAGAATAAATAAATCTTACAAAGTGCTGAGCCTGCTCAGCCATTTCCTGTGGTATCACTCCCCTATGAGGAACCTGTGTCATCGCCTTTCTTCAAGTGTGTTCCCTCCTGTGGTAAGTTTTTCAGGCGTGCAATCTTATTCTGTCTCAGGAGTTTCAAGAAGAGGGAGTGAGGTGCGTTATGAAAAGTCCAGCTCTGGTCCTAGATTTTGTTGGCAGAACTGGAAGCTATAGTTAGTAAACCTACCTGTATTCATGTAGAACAGTGTAAGGTTTGGTAAGGCTCTGGAGTATAGTAAATACCACAGAACTAAATTACAGGTGTCACTAACTCTAGTGTGTATTTCCTTCTTCCCCCACATTTACACAGGGCATAAAATTTCTCTACTTATTATCTGAAATTAATGTTTTTAATACTGGCATCTGTATTTGCAACTTAAGACTTTCAAAGTGATGTAAGTCCCTCTAAACAATGAAAAAAGAGCTTCTCATCCAATATTAAAAACAAACAAACAAAAATCTATGAATAATTCTGACAACTAACCTTTGGAATCAAGGCCTAATTAGTTCTTATTGAGCTTGGTCCAAAGATCATTGAAGTAATTTGGAGTCTTTCCATTAAATTTAATTGACTTTAGAGCAAAGTTCTTTCTCAGATACACTGGTTTAGCAACGTAGGGTAGCAAACAGTCACCCCGTCACCCATGAGCAATATCATCCACGCACAGACAGAGTGCGTTAGGTGTTCTATTTGACATTGTTTCTGGTAAAGATGTCACCTGAGTTGATGATGCCCCTGTGGGCGTATAGAGGACGTGGAAAAAACTTTGTGCCCTGAGTACCCATTTATTTGGCAGTCACCAAAGCCTTCAGGTTTCACTCATTCCAGCTTCACTGCAGAGCTTTCATCAGAAGTGTCAACATTAACAAGATTTTAAACTGCAGGCGAATATAGAACATCATTTGATCCTGGCAAAGAACTGTTTGCCTCAGCACTTGTGGGATAATGTAGAGTAAGCAGCAAATCATTGATGAATCTGTAATGCAATACCAGTCCCAGGAGTGCTTAGGCAAAATTGCTGCAAAGAAGAAGGAAAGACACCTAAAGTGACTAAATAATGCAGCGATAGATTCAGGCCTTGGGAGACCTCTAGGGAGACTCTTTTTGGGAAAAAAAAAAAAAAAAAAAAAAGAAAGAAAAAGGGATAGAGAATTATGTGCTTAACCCTTTCATTCTGGCTTAAGAAAAACCGTAAGGAACCCACAGATGCTGAATGTTTACTGAACCTTGATTTGCCTGCAATCATCATAGAATCATAGAATCGGCTAGGTTGGAAGGGGTTTTCCCTGCAGTTTCTCTAGTTTTATGCTCCTGGTAATGTTGACTTCTGGCCATTTTCCATGAGTTTCCAGTGAAACTTTTGCACATTCTATCAGGCCAATAATTCTTATCAGTGTTAAATACCTTATTTGCTTTTGCTGTCTATAGAGATAATTAATAAACATAGGATATAATTTGTACTTTTAAAAATGTGGCAAATTCAATAGCAATATCCAGCAATACTTAGAAGGTGATCAGAGAACTCGAGTGGAATCGCACTGTCAAAATGGAAAAACGCATCTGTCAACACAGACAGTGGGTCCTTAGACTAGCATTTCAGTGGATGCTTACTTGCTGCCCATCTCTGTTTTGTCTTGTATCTGGCTGCCATAGTTCAAATATAGATCCAGTGGGGTCAGTGCAGGTTCTTCCATAGTGATGGTTGGGACTTAAGACCTTGGCACTTGGGAGATCCCTGCTCAGTTTCCATCTCTGTCATGTATTTGCTCTGGGAACATAGGTGAGTTGCTCTTGGGCCAGTCATAATAGGGCTTCTTCTTATGAATAATATAATGAATATGTATTCACTATTATTGAATATACATAAATATATACTATAACAATATTATGAATAATAGAGCTTCTTTCTTATGCTGTGGCTGCTTGGATAGTCTGCTTTGTGACAGGGCTTTGTGTCCTGGTATATTTCTGTATGTAGGAAGTAGGGTTCCAGTTCCATTTGGTGCCCCAGATTACTTAACATAACAAATTTAATTTAGTCGGTTTCAAATAATGACATCAAGATAAAAACATCTCACTATCACATTAATTATCCTCAGAGTATTCCACTCCCTTTGCAAATTTATTTTGGAGACTAAGCAAGGTTATACCGCAGTATTAAATACAGTCATCTGTTTGGATTAAAGTAGTTGCAAAGCTCTGGCTAATACTCATATAAAGTTGAGATTAGAAAGTACATTCCGCCTACTGATACCAAAAATATCGAGTTACTGTACCAAAAATAAACATTCATTTAAAGAAAACAATGAAGCTTTTAAGTGATCATTCTGAAAATTTCAATGGCATTTTGCAGTCATTTGCATTGCATGATTTGTGCTTGAAATATTGTTTCCTACTCTTTCTTAAATATACTTCTCTATTGTTTAAAATTAAGTTGCCTTTTACTTTGCACTAGCAAAGGAAATTTTTGGAGGTAGGTGAGAATGGTTGTTAGTCTTCTGTCATTTGCAGCAGTGGGATTGTCACTTCAGACTATATCAGCCTGAGATGATGTAAGGATCTTTAGCTTCATGTTTATATCTAGGCCAGTGGACGTCCAAAAGAATTTTAGTCTCCGAGGTGCCATGAGAAAAGTGGTGGGCAGTGTAGATGGGCAAAGAAGCCTATATGTGGGAAACGAAGCCCTGCCTGTTCCGTGACAAAAGGGCCCCATGAGGCTTTTCAGGTCTGTAATAAAGCACTGGCTCAAGGGATTATGCAGGAGGGCAGAAAAGAAACTACTCTTTTTTTTTTTTCTTTTTTTTTTAACTTACAAAAAAAAGAAACATTCTCTCCCAGGCATAACCAAGACAGAAGGCAATGTCTTATTGACTGAGCAACATATATTTAGCACCATGATTTGTTGGGGATGTTTGTAGTTGTTTCCTGAGAAAGACATGGAGCCCCTTGGTAATGCTAGATGGTAGCAATCTGCCCTGGAGGCAGATGTGCACATAATAGATGGTGCCTGAGGCATATTTACCTACATTTGGTGAATTCTCCTGTTGTTTATGTTACCATATGGTTTAGTTTTATTCTAGTAACTGTTGAGAACAGTATCTCCTGAATGTCAGAAATCAATACCTTATTTATAAGTATGCAGATTTTAATAATGCAATAACGGTAATGATTTTTTCTAAGTGTATGGTAAAAATAGCATGTCACTAGTTTCCTGTGGTTGAAGATACTTTAAAATTGGTGGGCTGGTCATACTGATTTTGAAATAATCTCCTTTTACTGTTATTCCAGATGATGTAAATTCATGGAAAATTGTCTTAGAGTCTGGCTGGACAATGCTTTTGCTTGTTTGAGCCTATGCGGTATGCTTAAGAGTCTTGGTCTATGCTCTCAGCTGACGCTGAGATGAGATCATTCTCCTTGAAGTTTTATTGTTAAGGTTCCAGATCAATACAGCACTTAGGTTTTCATGTATTCAAGTACACAAGTAGTCCTTCTGAAATCAGTGAATAAAGTTCTGACTTCACTGATGTCAATGTCAAAATTCCCACTCACTTCAGTGATGCCAGAACTAATCACATTTTTCAATGGAATAGTTTTGGGGCAGGGGAAGGGAAGTTTGTTTTGTATTTTATCAATGAATGAAGGGTAGTCAATATTTTAAGGCTTCATAACAGATATGGTAAAGATACCCACAGAGAACTGTCAGAAATAATTGTTTCAGTTTTGTAAAAATCTTCTGGTTTAGTAATGCTGGTTCTTTATTTTGTTCTGACTTTTACATTATATATGAATGTTAACTGTATTACTATGATGACATGAAATACAGCTGTCATGGTTTAACCTCAGCTGGCAACTAGGAGCATGCAGCCTCTCTCAGTTTCCCTCCCCACCCCTCCCTACCAGTGGGATGGGGAAAAGAATGGGGAAAAATAAGGAAAACTCATGGGTTGAGGTAAAGACAGTAAAGCAAAAGCCACTCATGCAAGCAAAGCAAAACAAGGAATTAATTTACTACTTCTGCTGAGCAGGCAGGCATTCAGCCATCTCTGGGAAAGCAGGGCTCCATCACACATAGTGGTAACTTGGGAAGACAAACTCCATAACTTCAAATGTCTTCTTCTTCCCCCAGCTTTATATACTGAGCATGACATTATATGGTACGGAATAACCCTTTGGTCAGTTGGGGTCAGCTGTCCTGGCTGTGTCTCCTCCCAACTTTTTGTGCCCTCCCATCCTACTTGCTGGCAGGGTGGTGTGAGAAGCAGTCTTGACTGCTCAACAGCAACTGTAAACATCTGTGTGCCATCACCACCACTCCCATCTCAAATCCAACACATGGCACCGCACCAGCTGCCAGCAAGAAAGTCAACTCTATCCCAGTCGAAACCATGACAGTAATCTAAAGTGGTTTAGAAAGTCTTTAGATAAAATTGATCTAAACCTTCATACTAAAGCATCAAACTAAAACCATTCAATCATATAAAAATAAATTGTTTTGTCATTAGCAAAATGCTTTTGGTTTAGATTCCTGAATCCAAAATCTGTCTTGAATATCTTCAAGATATTTGTTTAATGGGAAATTCTGAAGTAGTGGCATTCTTTCTATTTAGAGCATAATCAAATTCTGAAGGGTCAGGATTTCCTGCAGAACAGAAATTTCAATTTTGACCATCTGTCATTGCAACATGTACTTAATTCACTGTGGCTGTTTACCAGCTCAATGAAAAGCTGGGTACTAATGTGCAGTGCAAATTTGGAACTTAGCAGTGTAGTGTTATTCCTGATCAGAATGACACGAACATATGATCGTACTGCTGGTCAAATACATTGTCTGTGGTAAGCTGGTATTTCAGAAGATAATGACTATTCTTATGGTTGCTCTTACTCAGACACTCCTCCTCATTTCTGGTTGACAAGATTTTTTAAATAGAACCCAAGCATTTGTAGAAAATAGCATGTTTCTTTTACCTTCCTTCTGCACTTGGAAAACAACTTCATGACCTACAGTCAGAAATGTCATAGTCACAAATAAGTAGTTTTACTATCAAAACCTTTTGCAATAGATTGATGTGCAATATAGCCTCTTTTATCGACCCTTTTGTTCGCTTCTACTTAGATCTTAATTTCTTGGTAGTCTTAATTTCTCTTGGAAGAGTACAATATACCAACGACAATTCTTTATCCATTTACCAGGTAATTTTGTCTACAGAACTACAGTATTTGTTTTTACTGTAACGGTGATTGGCTTGCATTCACTCTGTCTTTACACTGTGTTATACAAATATACTGCCCTCAGTTTAAGTGGGATGCATCCCGGTTTATTCATGTGGCTTCAAAAAAAGGACTTTGGGACATTTTGTCGCATATTGAAAGTGCTGAACTTGGATAATACAAATGCTTGGCTGGTGGTAATACCCTCTAAAGGTTTCTACTTGTTTCCTAAATTATCTGCATTATCAGAAGTTTTTTTCACACAAAGTCATGAGAGTCCTTTGTTTAAACAGAGCTGACTGTGGTGTAATAACTATCCCAGCTGTTTGATGGGAACCTTTCACATCCAGGCTGAGTGACAAGTAGCAACATAAATGTTCCTCCGCTGTTCTAACAGACCTTGAAAATCTGCGAAGCCCAGGAGGAGGAGGGAGGTCAAGGAGAGCCAGGATGTAAAAAATAATATTAACACATCATAAGCGGAAGGAAATATAGTGAGAATTTTGCATTTAAATGAAACTTTATATACTCACAGGAAGCATCATCTAGTGGTTAAAGTATAGAATTGGAAGCTGAGCGATGCCGCTTCTATTCTTGGCCATGCTGCTGCAGGTTTTGTTCCAAATAGAGAAGAGCAGAGGTCAAAAATATACCTGTATAAAAGAGCTTTCGGTTTTTAATAATAGCATGAGATAAGGCCATATCCCAGAGCATTAAAGAGAATCAGAACTTTGATTGTAGATAAGATTTTTATGAAAACCAGCTCAGAATTTCAAAAAAGGGACAGATCAGAGTTAAATGAAAATGGATATGAGAGGAAAGTCATATTCAGTCTGAAAGCATGTGAAGAGTGGTATGTAAGTATAATCTAGGGTCAGCAAATGTAGAGAGCACCAAGGGTAGTAATGGCACAATAATTAGTTAAGGGGTCATAAAATGTGTCCATCTCATACACCCATGAAATTTCAATAGCTGTCTGGCACAGGATATCAAAACCCTCCTTTTGTATGAATGTAAAATGACTTATATAGAGAGATTTGTACAAAATTCATAGTAGGATTCATGGTCTCCACAGGGTTTGTGCCCGAAATTGAATGGGAATGGATTCAGACAAGTTCATGCCCAACTGTGCTCAGTTGCACAGGTAATGTACACTGCCATATGAAAAAAATAGAACTTCAACTGAGACAGCTTGGAAAGTTTGACCCCAGGTATGCAGAGCTTTGTTCTCATTTTCTATGTCCTAGCACAGCTTCATGTCATCACCAGGCTCTCCACGGACCTGTACTATTCAGGATCTCATTGAGCAGTTTAGCTTTTAATTTACAAAGCCCAAATCAATGTACCCCTAGATTTCTGTTTACAGCCTGCTGCTCTGTGTTCTAGATTTGGAAGCTGGAGGTGATTGGACATGCTGAAAGTGTGAAGGTTAATATTTCCAAGATAAGAAAACACATAGATCTTTGCAATCACATATATGCAGGTATAGTCTAAGTGTCTAATTTAAGATGTTTCTGGTGTGCCTTAAGGCTTGCTGCTCTGCATGCCCAGAATGACTCCACCCTTGACATCGCTGAGCAGTTCAGCATCTGACTTGCACCTCAGACCTCTCATCAGGATTTCAAATTTAGAAATGGGTCGCTCACCTGCAGGATTCAATGTTACAGATATTCTTTGAGCTTGGCGTTGACACCCTCAGTCTGGTCTAGTGGCATTTGTTCAGTAGTTGAGAGATCCCACTTCAAATCCCACCTCTGCCTGAGTAGATATGAATTTGCATTTTCTGCCTTACAGGGGAGCAGCTTACACACCAGGCTATAGAGTAAGCTTTGAGAAGGGTGATAGGATGTGGAGCCAAGGTTGTCCTTCGCTCAATTAAGTTCTTCCAATTTCTAGGAAGTGATTAAATTGGATTGGGGAGGGGTTGGGCAGTGGGAGCAAAAATGAACTGTACCAAGAGATAGAGGAGAAAAGGTCAAACTCTTTCAGATATTTGAAGGATTTGAAGCTGGGATTTGAGCTCCCAAGTGAGAGCTCCAAGGAGGCTGGAGAGGGTCTTATCTGTATCTTGTTAGAAAGGAATGGCTTAAATGTCCATCTTCAGGAGAGCATTCATAACTGTGGATTGCAGGAGAAGAGAAGCGCCAGCTGCAGCTCAGGATAGAAGCTATGTTGGGGAAGAGGGGGAGAAGAAGGGCACCTCCACCTCCAGCAGCGCCACTTGGCAAAGCCTCAGCAGGTTGGCCTTCCGTATGTCCCATCCTGAGGCACCTAACTGTCTCCACAACCTATCTAATAGCACCTCAGAATCTAAGTCAGGATATGGATTGTGTCAAAGCATCAAGAAATATTTGTCTTTCTGAGGATATAGTCCATCATACTTTATACTTCAAGAATCCCAGTGATGTCTGTAAACCTCTTTGTAAAGCTCTTTAAAATCTCAACATGAAAAATGAAATGGCAGTAGTTTTTCTATACAGAATGGATTAAAAATCCAAGAGAGGCAAGGTTTTAGGGGAGAGATTATCTTTTATTAGATCATCTGCTATACTTGGAACAAGCAGGCCCGCTTTCAGGCATGAGTCTCTTCATTCTAATCTTGATCACTGCTCATTACCACAAGGTGTTGCAAAGTCAGCCTCCTAGTTTGCCTCTATCTTTGTATCTCTTTCTCATTTTAATGCAGGAAGTTATTTTTTTCCTTTCTGTTGCTGATTTTGTGATTATTCTAGTTAGTCATCTTCCCTGAAGTGTAATTTTCAGAAGCTGGACTGCACTACCTTTTACAGCTCCAGGGACGTTTTTGCAACAGCAGAATACCCATCTGCCGTGTTCCATCTGGTTTCCACTTCTACCTCTGCTACCTGAATGCAGAGAGCCAGAGAAGTGGGCCCAGCATTTTGCATTTTAACATGCTTACATGCAGGGAGTATATTTAATGATTTAATATTTAATAGTTAATTAATAAATTTTTAAAAATGGAGCTCTAAATAGAACAGCTGGTGCTTAATTTATTGAAATTAAGTTAACCCAATGCACCCGGGTTCATGCCTAAAAAAAAAGTCCGTTCCTTGAGGGTTAAAAGGAAGAGAGAAGCTGATGTCAGGAGAGAAAAAAAATTACATTATTTTTTCCTGTATTTCCAAAATGAGTGTCAGCTTGCTATGGAAAGTCAGTCTGCAGTGTCAGTCTTTGTGTCCATTTACCTGCCCTTCTTTGACTTCAAAGATTCTAGTTTAGCATCCACTAGTTCCTACCAATGTTCTCCAGAGGTGACTGAACCTGTTTGTTTTCTGTTTTCTCTTTAAAATCTTTGTTAAGCTTTCAGAGTTTATACATGGATATGCATTCATGAGAAAGCAGAAGCTGGGTGACAAAATGAAGTAGGTTTTCAGTGAAGTTTGGCTGTAGCATTTGCCCCCAGCAAACTGACCACTGTTGTGCTCTATTTAAAGATGTCCCTAGGACCGAGTTCAGTTTTGGTTGTGTCCAAATTCAAGTGGTTTTGAGACAAGCTTTTGCCTCAAGCTGAGTCCTCAGACTGAGGTTCAGCCAGTGAAGCACTAATGTACCTGTGTATTTTTTCCTTGTAAACAGTTCTCCTAAAATTTGGTTGGGTTTTTTTTTAATTGTTTTTTATTTTCAGCTTCAAAAGACAAGCAAGTCTTCTAATCCCCAAGGGTTCATTAATATATTGGTTATATCCACATGAGGCTAAACTCTGACAAGCTAACACCTGTACCTTATGCTGTGAATTCAGTGAATTATTTATGAAGGAAAGCATTATTCATAGATATGAATAAGGATAGTGACACCCTGGTCTTTTGTTTTCCCCTTTTCTTCCTAGTCCTTCTAATAAACACAAAAAACGTAAGCAGGACTTCAGGAAACTTCATGTTTGGGAGGAGTCAAAATTAAGAATTGTGATGGTACAACCTGAAAATTGCCAAGGAGAATAACAGGGCATAAAAAGTCAATTACTTGCAAGACATTGGGGGCTTGGGAAGAAAGTATCATAACAATATCACATAATGGCTCCATTATAAGACTATAGATGCTTTGCAGAGCAACATTAATGAGCTCTTCTAAAACTTCGGGGAAGGTTAAACCAGTCTAAACTCACTTGCTGCCTTGGTCTAATTTTGGTATACACAAATGTCTCTACAGTAACATGATGCTGAGTGGTGAAAGGAAACCTGCTATAATCTACTAAACATGCTGTTGTGTTTTGTTAACAAAACTATTAGAATTAATAAAACACTTTAAATGTGTCACAAAATGAGTTTAAATTGCAAAATAAATTATAATACAGTAAAGCAAAATAATAGCAAATGCAAAATAATAGCAAATGCAAATAAGTAAATAATAAAGTGAAATATTACATTTAAGAGTAAAAGATACTGAAACTAACATTTTACATTGGTTTGCTTTTCAGAAATTACTAAAATGATGATTTAGGTTTTGATGCAAAATTTATTGGCCAAGAAGTGTTTCTGGAGCAAGGCACCACTGTTCTAACATCAGTAAATTCATTAGAAAGAAGCATGAGTGTACAAAATTTCTTGGTATTACTGAGCACTCAGATAGTGCTTTAAGTGGAGCCCTCTCCACCCATTCTTCCACCTCCACTCCTTTCAGCATTGTCAATCTGCTTCTGCATGTCACCAGGACATATTAAAATGTAGCACATGTCATAAAAGCTATTCAGTTCCTTCTGTTTTATGCAGGTGCATGAAAAATGCTTTTGTTGGCTTAAGCATTGATAAAGTAATAGCAATTTCTGCAAGCTTAACTATTCAATTTCATTATTTATTTGGACAAATTTTATGGAATGGGGCAGGGGAAGTGAAACTGAGGGAAATCTATTGCAATTTAGAGTTGAAAGAATTTGGTAATTAGCATGAAATAAGAAAGAGAAAACAGATTTTTCCTGTATTTAGTTACTGGTAAGGTTTGGGGGTTTTATTATATGAATGTCCTTCCTTCCCCATAGCAGATGTTTTCAGTGTATGATCCATACCTATCTGAGAGTGTGAGCACTACTCCTGAGGCATATGCAGAACTTTGCTTAGTACATGAAGTCTATTGTGTAAATTTTAAGGAGCTGCAAGCAAAAAAGGTTGAAAACTAACACTATAAGATGGTACCAGTACAGAGTTACTTAATTTTTTCTAATGTCGTTATTAAGCTCTTAAGGTCTTACCCTAAAAACCTTGAAGTCAACAGGAAAACTGTTACAGACTTCAGGGGCTTAGGATCAGCATCTCAGTTTATTGGAGTTTTGTTTGTCTTTAATGTCTAAAATATATGTAAGAAGATGCTTGAATGGCAAGGATTGGAATTTCCTAACTTGGTCATTCAGCAAATAAGGGTAGGATGCTAGAGGCTGGCATTTCTGGGTGTTGTATTGATGCTTTTCCATTGACTGTCTGTATGACCTTTGCACACTGAGTTGCCTCTTCAGCACTCAGTTAATTTATTGTAAAGAGTCAGAAAATATGAAGAATCCCTTTTTTTCCTTTCAGAATCCAACAGCTGTGCAATTTAAAATAAAGTATCTTCAGGGATTCTTGGACAGGGAAGGAAACAGAATGCTTGAAGGCAGCAAAGCAGAGGTTTCTATGCCTGCAGATAGATCCACAGTGGCTGGTAGCCAAAAAGAGGAAAAAAAAAAACCTGCATGTGAAGATAACTGCTCAAAAAGATCTTTCCTCATAATAATAATATATTCTTCTAGCTACAATTGAGTATAGAATAACTCCACTGAAGGTGATGCTGTTACTGCAAGAATAGAACCGAGTTTGGCCCATGAGGAGCAGAGGTCTTTCCCCTTTTCCCTTGTGGAAACTGCCATTCACAGGAGGATGTAGGGAGAAAAAAAGAATGATGTTAAGGAAAAAGGAAGTTACAGGAGTGGGAGGCTGCCATGGTGATGACCAGCCTTCTACTGCTTTAAGTCCTGATGTGTCTTGCGTTGCGTTTTCTGGGTTTAATTATGGTGCTGGAGTGTAGTGCTAATAAGGCTGCGCAGTTTTGCCTTCTCCCTCTCTGAGGCAGAGCTAATTAAAATAGGCATTAATTAATATGTGCTTTGAGGTCCCTGAACTTTAGGTGATTAAAATATCATAAATAATATATTATAACTTATAGCACTATGAAAGAGTTTAGTGTCATTGACTCTGAAATGTGACTAATCTTGAGTGCCCTACATGGTAAAGAACAGAGCCGTTTGAGGTGACCACCTACATCTCCCTGTCCCTGGACGAGGTCAGTTTAGCTGTCAGTCCCTGGGCTCCCTTCTCAAGCCAGCCATGGGGGACATTAGTGGCAGAAACTTTCCATCTTTGATCTCACTAACTTTTCTGGTGCAAAGACTTTACCTTTTCGTCAGGTGGTTAACAGGCTATTGCTGGTTTTATATCTGCTCTAGATAAGTTGCAGGTTTTGAGCAAGGCATTTTTTTATGGCTTTGTGCTTTTAGTTCTCTAATTATCCCACCTCTTTGTCCTCTCTTTGTTGGTGATACGTAGAGGATAATTAATTAAATATTGAAAACAATTTTACTAGCTTCACAATGGCTCTTGTTAGTTTTGTCTTTGCATCCATTGCTGTCTTTTTATGATGGTTATGATCAAGCATGTGCCCTGTCAGCAAACTAGACCTCTTGCTCTAGAATACTTATGTAGAATATAAATTCAGTAAATGTGGCAGTGAATGTTAATAAACTCCGTTAGCACTTGGTTTATGCAAGAGTCAAGACTACCTTGGTGCTACATAGGGAAGGTCCTGGTCAAATGGGGCAGCTTTAAAATGATCAGCAGAGTGGTGCCGCGAAGATGATGTCTTCTCCTTCACACTCCTGCTGAGAGGAGGAGGTTCACCTCCCTGATATGAGAGATGTCCTTCAGATCTCCTTCAGACAAATTAGCAAGTTAGACAGTCCTCTTGCTTTCAGGAAAAGGATTAAAGATATGCTTTTCACGACGACCTCTCTGCTCTAGCCTTCCACCCTCACCACCTCCATACACACTGTAAAAGCTTCCTGTTATAAAAGATTCAAATCAAATGTCCTGGCTAGTGAGAATTTTGAATCTGTATCCAGATTTCTAGGCTGCTGTTTGGTGCTGATTTCTTCTTATAATCACCATGGCAGCAATACTTAACTCATTCTGTTGAAAAAAAGAAGCTTTTTAGACACTTTGTCTATGAAGCACCATGCCAAAAAAAAAAAAAAAAAAATTTTGTAATTTATTACATGACAACACAAAATTGGAAGCCTGCAATCAGTGGGAAGTAAAAGCTTTCAAAAATAAAGCTCCAAGGTGATAAGTTAAAATTGCTGGTTGTCACATCTATCCTACTGCTTTTATCCATAACTGCTCTGTGCCTTGTATAAAAGCCTGGGTTTATTAGCATCCACTGAAAGCCTTCAGACACCATACGACCTTGTGACTCCCAGGTTAATGACTGGTATTAATTACTACCAATGTATAAATTTCGAAGGCCACATACCAGTTACTATGTTTTATCTCAGGTGCATGTAAAATCCAGTCTCTAACTTCATTTAATGTCACTGGCTTCAGCACTGAGCATTGCTCTAAGACAAGAACATTTGCAGGTGTCAAGAATAGCTGTATTAGTATTTGACTGTAAAAAGGTTCAGAGTTTATTGCAGCAAAATGGGCCTTCACAGAGGTTTCAAGGAAAAAAAAGAGATGCTGCTTTGGTCTACCCTACTTTCTGAATGCACATCATCCCAGATCTTGCAGAAATGAAGGAAGGGATGGTTGATCACTTATATAAAGGATAAGGAACAAAGATGCAACTTTCCAGACTTCTTCCTGGCCTAGTGCTATCTGTCTTGTCTTGTATTTGAAATACAGCCTGACTCTATATTGCTCTTCCTGAGCCTGTCTTCAGTGCTGTATTCACAGAACCACCCATTCTTGGGAAGGTCTGAGACAGCTGTGGGTACCGTCTCCCTGCTGGTAACCCAATAGGTTGGTCCAGCCTGTAGGCCATCTTCCACAATCTCTAAGGTTTGCAAACAAACACTTCCATGCTTTCTCCTCTGATGTCCCTCATGCTGGGGAACTGTGCTGTGCGAATGTCCATCAACATCTACTTCACCATCACACTTCAAAACTATTTTCCTCTGCAGTTCCATTTATGAATTACCAACAGAGTACATGACAACATTGACAGCCAGTGAGCTGACACCATAACTTCCCACTGGCTTGGGCTGTCTCATCCTGTTCGTCCCACAACGGATAGATGACTTGTGAAACTCCTTGCCAAAGAATATGGTAGATAGTAAAAATTTACAAGGGCTGACAGAACATCATTAAAATAAATCCCCTGAGCATTGCAAAATATATAAAACCCACATTCAGAGAAGTAAAGTCCTGAGATAAAATCATTAAAGGCAGAGAGAATTAGCAAGAAGCTTCATCTATAGTTGTCTTATTCTTGTCTTCTTTCATAACTATCCACTTATGTCCATACTTTGGGATTTCTTTTATCAAGACACCAGAACAAGAGATTGTCAAGAGTCCCAGGAGCAAAAACTGTTCAGAGATCCCTTAATGACAATTCTATAAAAACAAGGTGCTCTCCTGGAGTGGACAGACCTCTGGTCTAACCCACTGTGGCCATTCTTAGGTTTTGCTTTTACGTATCTAAAATGGGAATCAAAATCAGAGTCTTTAACTCTCTATTACCCTTTTTATTGTTTTTCCTGTAGTACAACTAAATTTGTTACATGCACACCATTAAAACAGTGGCACGCAGGGCAAAAAACCCCAAACCTTAAGCTTTACCCACATCCCAGTGACAGCAGAGATGCTCTGAGAAGATGTAAGCTGGAGAAGGTCAGTGGCATCTTGAGCCATAATCTTTTATTGAAGAGCTGTCATTTCAATCAAAAGAGGGTGAAACAGGCCCTAGTGCATCTTTTACAAAGAATTTTGTGATGGTTTCCCTGTGATTTATTCAGTGGCACAGTGTGAGAGGCTAAAACCCACTACAGGTTTTAGGTATTTTGTCCAGTGCATTTTCTACAAGTAGAAATTTAATAGAATCATTTTCTGCTTTTGAAATACCAGATGCCATATTGATCTTTCTCTTACAAATGCTGTTATTATGGATTTTGATGCCTCCCTGCTTACAACAAGACACAGAGATTTGTTGTAGAGCATGTTTCTGTATGTGTTTTGTAAATGAGCATAATTTCGAGTGATGGAGATTGCTTTTCTTTTTTACTTAGGTTTGAGGTAGAAAAGCAATGTTTACGGGAGGAAGAATTTTTGAACATTTGAACCCCAGAGAAGGTTTTTATTCAATAGTTAATTTCTCCTTTACCTGCATTCTTTTATGTGGGACTACAAAGGTAATCTGTCTGTCTGAATACTAGAACAGCTACAGGGGCTAATTTTACCTGTCTATGGCCTCTTAAGGAGAAATACAAGTCCTCATTTGCTGAATAGCAGTATTCCCTGTATTGTAATTTTTTTTGTTGCTTATACAAATACATTATTTTACAAATTTCCCAGACTGCCACCTTCTCCCACCTCTGTAAGCAGTATTTCCCAAGCTGGAGGTGAAGACTTCCCTAGGTGGGTTGACAAATGACGGCAGCAACACCATTTTTTATACAAATCCTCAAAGATTATTTAAGCACATATTCTTCTGTTGAAGCTGACAGGAGGTTGGTGCCTGGTGGATTTTATCCCTGCTGCACTGGAGTGCTAGCAAAAACTAGGCAGTCTAGCTCACCACCAGCTCCATCACAAGGGTCAGCTCTCAGCATGACATTCCCCTGCTGTACCATGCACCCACAATCTGGTCGCCTCAAGGTACTTCTTGCACACAGAAAGTCCAGACTACTGTGAACATCCCACTGAAAACTACCAGTTACTCTTGCTGTCTCTCATATGTGCATAGCTGTAAACCTTCTCCAGCTCTGTCCTCTCGTCTGACTGACTGTAGCAAAAGTACAGAGCTCTAAGTTCGTGTCGCATCCCACCAGAAACTTCTCTGCTGTCCCTTGGCATCCAACTCCACTGTATTTGCTATCACTGGACAGCCTCTGGGCTGGATCTTAGCCCACACTGATCCAAGCATTCTTAGCATGCTCTGCTCACCACTCACTGTCTTTAAAATAACTTACAGCCAATTCACTTGGATTAAAATTGGACCACAAGCTCTAATCTAGATTTACTCAGAGGCACTTTACACAGATGGCACATGCACTTTGTGTAAATGCATGATGCTGATTAATCTAAGGCCTTTTAATTAACTTAAATACAAAGTCCAACCAAAGTATTTTTTATTGCTGCTGTTTTTTAATAACAATGTTGCTGAAGAGGTAGTGACACCTGTAGCAACCAAAGACTATACTGCTGAATGGTTCCCATAAGGAGCGTATAGAGACTTGATTCCTTTGCTTTCTGTTTCCCTTTTCCCATTTTCACTCCCACGGATATCTTTGGGAACCTTCTGTTCTGTTATCTGTTCATTTCATTCCCAGTATTGAATATGATGCCCCCTAAGTTACCCAAAATTTGAAGTTTTCCACCCAAAGCACCTTTGAACCTGGGAAATGGAGAAAGCATGAAATGATATTCAAGAGAACAGGTTGAGTGTCTTTGATCTACCTACAGCACTTTGAAAGGGTTATCTCCAGAGTAGGTGCAGGGTGATGTCCTTTGCTTCCTCCTCACCTCCTTCCATATGGCTGCCTTGGAGGCAGGCAGTGTAGGATGTGTGTGAGCAGGCTGTGAAAGCCATACACTGATGTTCTGGTCTTGCTGGGGCATGTGCCCTGGAGGGCATTTCCCAGCTTTACCAGCAAATGTGCTTTCAGGCTCACCCCTGTACAGCAGACATGTTTAGTTTTGAGAATATTTAAGCTTTGATGCTGCCCTTGCTAGACACTGTAGCTATGGTCTGTGTGACCTCAGACTAGTTACTTACTATTTTTGCATGTCTGTTCTTCTGTTGCAGTTAGCTGCAAGAATAGTCATTGAAGTATATGAAATGCTCAAATACTGTACTTCAGTAGTCTCAACTTCAAAAAATGCTTTGTGTGTTATTCCTTCCTTAAGTGAATGCTTTTGTTCTCCAAGAGGGCTGGGTAACGGAAGGGCATCTACGGACAGGATAGTAGCATAGTCTTTTATGTTCTTAAGAACTGGAATGGACATACTTGTGCTTGTTCGGAGTCCAAAGGACTTTGCATGAAAATTTCACTGAATTGAAGAATAATCAAAGACATGGAGAGTAGAGCAGGATGATTGTCTGGTAGACAGGTTCATCAGGCTCTGTCTGCCTAGATCCTTCACTACAAAGCAAATGCAATAAAACGGGAGATCTGTGCTGAGCAAGCAGGTATGAGACATCTCCAATGCAAAAAGTTTCTTACTGACTTTGCCCCTTTGCCAGCGTGGCACAGTGGGACCTGTTGACAAGCAGATACTGTAGTCAACTGTAGTGCAGATGCTTTAGTAACTGGCTATGCCTGAGTGCATGACTGACTTAATACAGTCGCAGTTACAGCCTCACATTCCTAAGCAGCAGCTGAGCTACAGCTAACATGTACCCTCTGAGTAGGATTCTAGGTGCAATACTTGTACAGTGTAATAATTCAGTATAATTTTATATGTTCCATAATTTGGTATGTTCCCACACAGTTCAGCGTAGCTGGCGCTAATGGAAAACAGAGGGACGTGAGCTAATGGTGTTAGAAGCTGCTGCACTGAATTTGATAGCAGGTAAACACGTGGGATTCCCATAGCGCTACTGGCAAGCCATTCTGTAAGGAAAAATTATCAGTGGGGTTGTTGTTCTTAAATGTATCTATTGGTACGTGGGTAAACACACAGCCACAGTTTGAGATGTAGCTGTACTACTGCTGTGGAAGAAGAGACTGGGAACACGTTCACAGCAGAACCCCGCCTTGTCAGGACATTTCCAGCTGATATGCATTTCACAGTCCTAATCACACTTTCCAGACTAGTGAACAAAGCAGAGCTTAGGGAATGGAATAAGTTGCTTTCTTCTCTTCCTTTCTTTCTTTCAACTTGTCTTTTTCCCTTATTTGTGAATTACTGCAAGAAAAGTGACTGCAGTACCAGGTTTTGGAATGGAGCCAGCTATCAAAGTTCAATGGTGTAGTGGCAACTAACTACTTTAATTCAGTTTGAAGTTAGAGTAATTTAGCAAGAAGGGAATGTATCGCAAAGAGCTATTCAATCCCACACATACATTAGACAGCAAATGGACTGTACATTATTATTATATCATTTCAAATTTCTGTCAGCTGTGCTGTGGGAACAATTTTTTCATATAGAGTATTTAATTCTGGAAGCAATAGTCAGTACTTAGTACTGGAAGGTAGCAGTGGACAAAACCACCTACAGACCGGCAAATTTAGGACATCTCTAAATCCATCATCGGCTCCATTACACACCAAGTTTCAGTTACATACCACAAACAACACCAACAGCAGCTTAACAGTGAATATGGAAATCAGTTTCTGGGGAGGTGAAGTTTACAGACTTTATTTTGCAATTTGGATCCAGAGACTGGCTGGGAGGAGCTATGTGGCAAGTGCTGTGTATGGCTGATGCCACCTTGGAGGCTTGTTTGTGTATGTTGGTGTGGCACACCAGGCACGTGGTGTCCAGCCCTATTTTCTGATGCCCTCTGGACACCAGCTCAAAACCTGCAGAGGATTTTTACATAGCATCTGTAGATGCTTACGAATTCCCAGTTTTATAATCTTATTTTCATTGCTGATTCTGCCCCGCACTTGCCATATAACTGTAGATAAGCCAGTAAGCTGCAGCAGTCCCAGGCATAAAATATCTGTAATAGCTGCTCGGTTCTCAAGGAAGCAATATTCAGCAGCATGTCTCCAACTCTTGGAGACGTTTGTCTGAGAGTCACGGTATCAGTGAAGGGTATCATTAGATGAGACTTTTATATCAGTCCACAGGTACAGCTGCATGCCTTCCCTTAGTGCTATTTTGTTTAATTAATTAGATTAGTTTTAATAACTGTCTGCCTAACCCTGCTTTGCAAATTAGTACCCACAAAGTGGTGGAAAGATGGTGTTAAGTGTGCAGAAGCAGGAAGCGGGTGTTGTTACACCAGTGCATTTCTGTGGGAGAAGGACAGCTCGAGTCACGGCTGAAAAAGAAGTGGGGAAAAAAAATTACAGCCTGTCATAATGACAATGACAGTCTCCTTGGTCCTCACCCTGCAGGAGCAGGATGGCAAAGGAGGCTGAACCGTGCAAGCCACAGCATCCCCATCGGAGGGTGCACGCACGTGGCAGGAGGCACGTGGTGGTGGCTTCTCAGCAAGGAAAGCAGGGCTGCACAGAGCCAGCCCATGGGAAGACAGCACTGCCTGACGAGACAGAGCTCACGTCGACAGGCTTTCTCCCAAACTGATACTGATCCTGGGGTGAGAGTGGCAGTTTTGTGGGAATTTTTCTGCAGTAAGCCTCTGTGCTACCCAGGCTGCTGAATAGTGAACTGCAGCCCCCTCACAGCATAAACCAGCTCTGCCTAAGGAGGGAATGCTTGCATTCCTTGCTAAATACTGATGCTGCAAGATCACTAGTGCAAACGTCTTCACCTTGACCCAGTGCTCAGGGTCAAGGTGACCCTGAGCTTCAGGGCTCCTGAAATAGCTGTGATCTTAATTGATTCATGCATTTTATACATTTGCTGTACAGCTGGAAGCAAGCAGCAGATCTTTTGACTTTCAGAATTTCTTTGGAGGTTGATGCAGAATTTGGACAGATTCTCCAGAAACACAGTGGCCAGGGTGATTGAATCCATCAAGCGTAACAACATGAAGAGGTATCATGGGGATATGATGCAAACTTACTCAGTTTAGTGATGAGGGCTGTCAGCAGAAGTCTCAAAATAAATGCTCAATTTGTTGAGACTGTGGGCTTTTTTTGGGCCTCTTTCCGGAACTGAACATATACAATGGAAATAATCATGCAACCTCCAAAACTTTGCAAAGTCACGATGTATGAACTGGTGATAAAAAATGTGATGGCTGACTTAATAGAAGGCAAATTAAAATGTTTGGAAAAATCATACTGGATACAGGAAAGAAAAAATCTTTCTCCAACGGGAATACATCTAAATCAACATAAAACTACCAATAGCCTTTAGTATTTTGTCTGGTGGTGCAACACCAGCTCAATGGAGTGTGAAGAATGGCAACCCATCTGTGGCAACCGCAGGCCATCTCCGTACCACGGTTTGTATGCTCCAGTAGGAACAAGACGGCATCTCCCAAGTTACTGTTGTACTGCAACTCTAGAGTAACGTCAGTGTTCAACAGGAGATATCGAGTATGAAGCATGAAGGGAAGCTCCTTATAATAAAGGCCAGATGAGACACTTACCCTAAAGCAGTAAGAGCCATTGAAATAATTGCTAGCTCCTTAACCTTTCAAGAAAAAATTAGCTGAACTGTAAAAAATGAAGGATTAAAAAAGTGAGGTGGCGGGGAGAGAGAAAAAACTGGGAAGAGAAAGACGCTTTTAATTTGCAACCTGCTCTCTTCATCAGAATTACTTTAGGATAATCAGGCAGATGCGGATGTTTCCTGGAAGGTAATGCTTGAGTGGTGAAGGTAGAATGCGATGGTTGGATAAAACACGCTTGCAAATTTGACAGGTTATATTATCTTTTATTGACATCTGAACAGAACTGCCAGACTCTGGAGGCTTTATTTTTGCATCAGCCTCTTTTTTTTTTATGACATCTGCCATCTTTAGAAATTAAACAAACTTTTTATTGCTGAGTTTTAGCAGATTATCTCAAGCAGTCTTGACTGCTTCTTGGTAAATTGTGTGATATGTGATGTGCTTCTGACTTTGACCTGCATTTTTTTCTCCTTTCTTTTTTTTTTTTCTGTAAAATCATTCAAAATAATTTATGAAATTCACTCTGTGTTATAATCTAACTTTGATCTGGGGAGACAATACCAAGGCGAAATAGAAGAAGATGGATTATAGTTCCTACATTAATAAACTTGCACCAAAAAAACCCTTACACTTTATGAAATGAGAAAGATAAGAACATGAATTAATAATGCTTTAACAGTGGTGGCACAAAATCCTTGAACGGTAATGCTCCAAAACTACTCATATTGATTTAAAATCTATATTTAAGACAGTTAAGTCTAGATGTCCCCCTTCAGCCACATCAGATATAGATTTTCAATTTACAGGATTATTTCAAATCACAGTCTTTAATTCAGAAAATATCGTATAAAGCTTTCCATGTTTAAAAGTAAATTCCTTGCCTCTCGCTCTTTCAAATCATGCTAGTTAAAGTTTAACAGTCGCTATTGATAAATGCCTGTGCGTGACCATGTCAAAGCAGAACTGCCACATGTCCCGCAGAGGCCTTGTCCCAAGTTGCATGGTTATAAGGCTTTGGAGTCTGGAATGAGGGAAATCCCCCAGTGAATACAGATGAGAAGAAGACTGGGCTCGTGGAAAGCTTAAGGTCACCAAGGGTCAAAGTCTGCCTGCGGTGATGTGTACCTATTGAGTACAACAAGGGTTTGTGTTCAAGCAAGGGCAGAGTTTGTCAAAAATGTTTTGCTAATAATAAACAGAGATTGATGTTCTTAAAAATAAAGTTAGACAATTCTTTGCTTTATATTGAGGCAGGAGCAACAAGAGAATTGATTATTGCTTTCTGGCATTCCAAAACAGTTCTTGAGGACTTTGCTGGAAGTGTGCACTGTTCATTCAAAGGGAAATGATTACAGCCTGCAGCTACATTAATGTGCTAATATGTAATTAGTACAGTGTCACCTTAAACACCAAATTAATTCACAGTGGTTACGTAAATCATAACACATACTCACATTTATTTTCTATAAAATGACTGAAATTTTTCGTGTGCCCCAGCAAGACTGTCCTCTCCAAAGAATGAGGTGAACTGGTGTGGAACAGATGTGAAATTTAATTAGAAGAAAAAAAGTGTATTTGTCACAAACTCAAAAATTGCAACAAGGAAAGGGGGCTGGGAAAGCAAATTGATTCCAACAGTGGCAAGAAATGTCTCCCTTAACTAATAATAGTAATGGGCAGAGCAGGCAGTATCCAGATCCAAAGGAAAGTACTAGTTTACATTTAATGACTTGAAGATGAGGATAAATCATCCTGGCTCGAGTTCAAATTCACATTCTGTGGCTTCAGCATCCCTGTGATGTGTTTCTGGAACTGGAAAATAGCTCGTTGGGTCCGGCCACACCACCAGATTTTAAGGGTGGGTTTGGTGGTGGAAGAGAGATTTCCTCTCAGACCTCCAGTTTAGAGATTTGATTTGATGGCTGGGTCTGGAATGGCAGCTCCTCAGCCCAGGGAAGAACCCTTGGACACCTCTGTGTCCAATATGAGCACATTATATCTGTCCTTGCTCCTTATGCAAACCACAGAAGTAATGACTGACTGGCTAATGCTATTGCCACTGATTGTTCTCGAATGTGAAGATTATGCTGGCCAGCTCATCTGAGAGGCCAAATTTCAATGATCATTCACTGCAGTTTGCCGTACCAGCTTCCCATTCCTGTCAGGGGAGAGGGGAGTGAAACACCACACAAGAGGTGATTTGCAAATCTCTCCCTCGCCCTCCATCCCATCAGTATTCATCATGACTCAAAGTTTATAGCTATGGAGTGGAAGATGATTGTTCTGTCAGACTAGGGAAATGAATCCTGAGGAATGAGCAGGTTCCCCATTTATCCATAAATTGACTTACCCCTGTTGGTAGTATAAAACAGGTAAAAGGATCCATTGTATAGAGCAGGTTGCAGTACTAATGCATCCTGCTTCCTATTTGAGACGTCTCACGGAGCAGACAACGAGACTGTTCTAGAGAGGTTTGTGAACTCAGAGTAACTTCTCTTCATAATGCCTTCAGTGCAAAATGAGGAGACACAAAAGAAGGAAATATAGACTAATTAAACAGAATCTTC
Source organism: Calidris pugnax (assembly GCF_001431845.1). Taxonomy (NCBI): domain Eukaryota; kingdom Metazoa; phylum Chordata; class Aves; order Charadriiformes; family Scolopacidae; genus Calidris; species Calidris pugnax. Next base: position 2,944,544 of record NW_015090810.1, read on the forward strand.
TCTAACCCAGATGATTTTCATGCTTTTTCCACAGGGCATCAGCAAATCTTTAAGGATGCAATTTCAGCTCTAACCTTGAATTTCCTTGCTGTAATGGGGAAGGAGTGAACCTTTTAGCTTTATCTGAACATAATTCTTCTGTAAAAAGCAGATTAATTCTGGGTCCCAAGTTTCTAGTACTCTGTGTTTTGATTTCTTTTTAGTGCCTGTATAGGCACAGTTTAGGGAATTGGTAAAACAGATGGAGCTTGGCATGATTTTTTTTTCACACTGAATGTAAAAATGGTTGGGTTTTTTTTACTATGCAGCTAAGATAAGAAAGGCAGGTGGCTGGAAATAAGTATTTTCTAGATAAACTATATAATTCATTGCAAAAATCTCAGAATACGTATACAAAAAGATTTGGGGTTCTTCAAGTTGCAGACTAGTGGCTGAAAACTGATGTTGCACTTGTCATTAGTAAACCTTAAGAGCCATGTTATTGTCAAAAATACTGATGGCATTCCTTTTGATGTGCTCATATGGAAAGATCTTTTAATTCATAGCTTTGTCCTTTGCCTAATCTGAGCTGTGACTGGTTGAACTGTACTTTATTCCATGCGAGATAAGTCTGGAAATGAACAAAGCTGATAGCTGTGAGTTTTATTTGAAGTAGATAGGAAAGTTTAAAGAGAAATTTTAAAATCTTTTGAACAGAAGTTTGACATTTTAGAGCAAACAGTTTATGTAATTTACTAAATTCTATTAATGTGAGTACTTATCATCAAAGTGCCTGAACAGGCATTCAGTGGGTCACCTTCATAAAAATAGCAGCAAAGTACACTTCATTTCCTCTCCTGCTTCTTTGAGTTTGTTTGGAGAAGTAAAAGTACCCAACGAAGTAGCGACACCATAAAAGCGATATGTAGAGAGTCAGGGACAAAAAAGCAATAAATCTGCCAAAGATATTTTGAACAGAGATAGCAATAATCTTGTCTTGTATACCTGGCTCCAAATTGCTGATCTTTATTGTAATGCACAGCAATGTACTGTACCAGATTGACATTTATAAAAAAAAAAAAGTGTTTTCAAGCTCTGCCTCTCAAAGCATTTCAGTTAGGAATGAGTTGTAAGTCCACAAGGAAAAGAACACATACAAGTAAATACTGTGCTCATAAGAAATTCAACAACAGCGCTGAACATTTTAGTTAGAATTAATTTATGACTTGAGTTGAGCAAGCAGTAAAAAAACATGCTGTCCTGTGAATATCCGCTTGGATTCATAAGTGAATTTCAATTTAACTCTTTGAACCATTTCTAGGGGTTGTTTCCTGTGGATATCTGGCATGGAGCTTTGTCAGCGGAAACTGTTCTCAGCAGTGCCCATTTTAAATTCAAAACTTGGAATGTTTACCAAAAGTGATTTCTTAAGCTACGTATCCACAGTGTCAGTTAGTTAATTAGACAACTAACCTCATCACAAATAAGTTTTACATGGCTTATATAATTAAGAAACGCAGTGTGATTTGCAAATGTTCGCAACTCCTTGCGAGTGATCTGCAGACCTGGAATTATTAATTATGAAGGCATTCATAAATAATTCTGCATAGTAAATGTGGAAATGTTGTGATCCGTGTAAGGGCAATTTGCAAACAAGAAACAAAAGGCAGAATTTGTTTATACATGATTAGTTGCTAATTATTTGCTTAGCTTTATCTGCCATTGAAAGAATAGGTGCTGGCAAAGTTGCTAAAGACATGCTTTCAGGCTTCAAGTTCTGGAGATCATGCTGGAAAGGTAGTAGGGCTAATTCAAAGTGCTGTGAGGTGGCATGTCTTTGCTGAGGTCAACCTAATGGCAGCTTTTAACTATGAGTCTGAACTTGACTGTTCTCCCCAGGTTGGCAGCTGCTTGGGTCGTTTTTCCATTTGCAATGTTGACAGTAGCAATAGCACACAGTGTTATCTGCGTGCTGTCCACAAGCACCTGACTTCCATTCTTCTCCACTTCTCTTTCGCAGATTGACACATAGATTGAATTCAAAAGTGCAGGAAAAGAACTCTGCCTGCGAAAGGAGCCTGCACTGCAGAGGGTTTGCTCTAAACTATTGTGAGACCTCCGGCTACAACACAGGACATGGGAGCTTTTCTGAACCCTCGTGTCTTGTGTTGCAGCCAGAGGGGCACATCTTCTCAACTGAGTCTGAGACAAGTAGAAGAAATCAACATGAAAGAGGTGTAAAGAAAGAGTGAAAGACGGGTATGGGCATGGGACTTCACTGAACATCTGAGAGAAACAGACTCAGGAATGTGATCCTTGGCATTGCAATTTCAAGCTTTCTCATAGATCCAGAGGAGAAGTCAGACTTCTGCTTGTTCATGAATGCAGATTGAAAGATCTGAATCAGGTAGTAAAAGTTACTGTGCTTACAATGCCACTGGCATTGGTCTTTTTGTTTCTTTCTGCAAATTTGACGAGAATCACTGAGTTAAGCACTAAATGGTTTGCTGGTATCTCATGATCTTCCCTTTTGAAACTAAGCAGTGTTGTTTCTGTACTTCAGCAGCTGTATGTGTGAGCTTTCAGGAGAAATAGAATTAAGTAACCTCACATGTTTTGAGCAGAGAACATGCCTATGATTAGCATTCATTTTTTTTTGTTTCTCACTGGGACAAATTTTTTACTTCTTGAGCAGCTGATTCCAGGGTGAGCCTCAGCTTGAGTAGGAAATCATGCAACATGATTTCTCTGTTTTGGCTTAACTTTGCCACTTGTTTAAAACATTGCATGTCAGTATGTCCCATCTAATCAAGTATTAAAGTGTACTTAACCGAATCTTCCTTTTTAATACTTCATTGGACTGGACATACTGGGATATAATGTTTTAAATATAATAGAATAGTTTGGGTTTAAATATCATAGAATAGTAGGTTTGTTTGATGTTTAACCGTCATCTAGTCCAACTACCCCTGCAATGAGCAGGGTCATCTTCAACTAGATCAGGTTGCTCAGAGCCCTGGCCAGCCTGACTTTGAATGTTTCCAGGGATGGGGCATCCACTACCTCTCTGGGAAACATGTTCCAGTGTTTCACCACACTCATCGTAAAAAAAAAGTCCTCCTTATATCTATTCTAATTCTGCCCTCTTTTATTTTGGAACCATTACCCCTTATCCTATCATAGCAGGGCCTTCTTCCTTATTATCCCCCTTTACTAAGTACTGGAAGGCTGCTATAAGGTCTCCCCAGAGTCTTCTCTCTCCAGGCTGAACACCCCCACCTCTGTCAGCCTCCCTTCACAGGAGAGGTGCTCCAGCCCTCTGATCATCTTCGTGGCCCTCCTCTGGACGTTCCAACAGGTCCATGTCCTTATGTTGAGGACTCCAGAGCTGGATGCACTACTCCAGGTGGAGTCTCACGGAAGCAGAGTAGAGGGGCAGACTCATCTCCCTTGACCTGCTGGCCACATTTCTTTTGGTGCAGCCCCAGATGTGGTTGGCCTTCTGGGCTGTGAACACACATTGTTGCCTCATGTCCAGCTTTTCACCCACCACTATCCTCAAATCATTCTCAGCAGGGCTGCTCTCAATCCCTTCATCCCCCAGTCTGCACTGATACTGGGGATTGTACTGATTTATGTGCAGGACCTTGAACTTGGCCTTGTTGAACTTTATGAGGTTCACATGGGCCCACTTTCCAGGTCCCTCTGGATGGCATCCTGTCCCTCAGGCATGTCAACTGCACTGCTTAACTTCATGTTGTCTGCAGACTTGCTGAGAGTGCATTTGATGCCACTGTCTGCGTCACTGATGAAGATACAATATCTGCATTAAGAAAATGTGTATGACACTGAAATACCCAAAAGAGGACTCTGGATTTGTATTGAGAGTTATTAAGATAACATGGGTGATTAAAATTGCTCTTGTTCCAGTCTTTCCATTTTAACGTCTTGTAGAAAGCTACAAAGACGTGTCCTCATCTGGCAATAAACACGGTTAAATTTTGGGGTAACATCTGAATAATTTAGAGTATGCTTCCAGACTATGATCATTCGGTCTTTGCCCCATTCTTTATTCATTGATTTCAGTGCCAATAAACACAAAACAAAGTTCTGCTCAAATGATTAATAGCAGGAGCCGATCCTTGGATCATCACAAGGCAGATATTTTTGAAGATTCCTTTACCTGATAAATATTGTGGTTTTGTAGTCAGTTTTAGATTGCTATTTCCCTTGGGAAAAATAAAAAGGCGGTTATAAGAAAGGTAAATAAATATTCTCACCTTCATTTCTCTGATCATGCTCAGTGTTTCCTGTGGGATTTGTGTAGCTATCATTTAAATGAGAGAGAGTGCTTTCATTCAAGAAGTGTCCTTCTGGGTCAGTACTCCTGACTTAGTTTTTAATGCCATTTATAGTATTCCGTTTGTCCTCCTGATCTTTGATGCAAGTCAGCGGAAAGAATTAGCAAAATAACCCATGGGAGACAAACGCTCCAGTGCCATTCACTGCCCCATTAACTCCCATTGGGTTGAAAAGCGCAGTTGTTGCATCTCTGTGTGTGCCTGTCTCTGCCTCCAGCATCTCTTTCAATCCCAGGAGCATAAAATGTGATAATTTGAAAATTCTTGCTAGAGAAGCTCTGTCTCTCAGTATTCTCAAATACAAGTCATGTTCAGATGTTTTCTGAGGGGAAAGGGAGTGAGAAAAACTACAGTCCCTCCCTTGGAGGAGACAATACTTCAGGAGAAAACATTGTACTTGGATGGAAGAGCAGAGATCTGGGTATAAGTCTCTGCAGTTGCACTGGTTTACTCCAATTTACCTGGTGATCTCTCCCTTTCTAATGTATCCCGTATGAGCTGGCACAAATTCCAAGAGCTTTCTGAAATACTTAAAGTGAAGGACATACTTTGGTGTTTTGTTTTGGTTTTTTTCTCCAGTGATCTTTATTCAAATTCTTTGCTTCCTGTTGCGTACATAAAGTTTTGTACAGAAATACATAGCAAATGGTATGACAGAAAAATATGTCTATACAGCGGAAGAGGGGTATTTTTTTTCTCTGAAATTTATGAGCTAGATGTACCAGTTGAGAAGAGTTTTGCAAGTAGTTAACCATCAGACTGTACCCAAACCCCTAGTTTAATGAAAAAAACCCAGCAGTTAAGTGTAGTTTATTTTTTTTTTCCAGGAAGTATTGTTATTATAAACTATAATTAGTGGTTTTAACTCAGCGATATTTCATTTCTCTTAAAGGAGAAAGAGGTTCCTAGCTGAGCATCTTTGTTAGAGCTGTCAGTGTCCGCATTCATAAAAGGAGAAGAGCTGTAATCAAAAATGGGTAATTTCTTGGCATTTTAGATGCACACCCCGCCAATCAAGAAAGCCAAGACCTCCTAATGATATTAAAATAACAGAAAATGGAATTATGTCAAACATTCAGGTGTTTTTCAGAGCACCTATTTGCTCAAGTGAGAATTTTATTTGTTGGCGATAGCTGAATACTTAATTACAGTAGCTGTGCTAAATATCACTGCTGGCGCTTGAGATATATTTAGATTCAGCTCCCTCTGTCTCAGAAAACACAGCAATTAAAATGCAGCACTGTAACATAACGTAACTGATAATAGGTATAGGGCTTAAGAAGGTTTGAGATGTTGCCAAATCTGCTATGGAAACCAAAGATGAAGCATGAAAATGGTGAAGGCTTTTTCTTCCTGTGCTAGTCAGAGCCCTTACTCTGCGCCATCAGTGCAACGTGCAGTGATATGGGGATTTTCAAGGGAATCTGAAGGAGTTAGGTGCCTTTGACAATAATAATCACTATAGCATTAGTCTTACTGCCTATAATTTATCTCCTTCACAAAATTTGCTTCAAATAATGAACCAAAGCTTAGTCCTGAGCAGACCTAAGGTATTCCTTTTAAAGGCTCTTTTCTCTCTCCTCTCCTTTCACATGAGGCATGTACATCCTTTGGGTCCTGAATTGGAGCATGTGATTCCCACCTGGGCTGGCTTCTTGCATAGATCAGCACAAGTTGACATGATCATTCTTAGCTCTCCCAGTTGGGGATCTGATTTCATCTTGTGTTCCCAGATGGTGATAGAGAAGGAGACTGAGTGTGGGGGACAAAATCTAAAAGTTTATCACAAGCACGCCTGAATCTTTTGTGATTTCATCTGTTCTCTGCTTCCCCTTTCTCCTCCTGCCTTCTTTTAGCACCCTCAGCCCCCTCTGATTTAACAAGAGCTCAAGTTGTTATGCCCTATTAAGGCTCAGACCCTCAGACAGTCCCAGCAGAAAGTATGTAGCAGAATGCAAGCTCTAATACATAATTCCTAACTGTATTTTAAACACTGTCCTGCCATGCACAGAAAATCAGGCACAGTACATCTTGAAGGACTAAGTGGGAGGGCATTGCCTCCTTGGCACATACTGTTTGACTTTGCTGGAGGAAACCTGCTTTGCAACATGTATGGAAAAAACCTGCTCTCTTACCAGCTCTGAATTTACCAGGGGTTGTATTAACTGTGAAAAAGAGATGTAACAAAGTGTCCTTGTCCTCATTTAAGTTCTGTTTATGCTTTGAAAGTCCCACACAATTCACTGAAAGAGTTTCTTCATCCCTCTTCAAAATGTGAACTTATTAATTGTCAGAGCTCCATACTGATGAGATGAGGAACTGTCACCTGTAACTTTTCATAAAACAGTGGCACTGTGTAAGTTACTTTACCCAGTGAGTTACTTGGGAAGCAAAAGGGCTGCTCATATTTGCAGGCTGATTCAGTCTGTGATCACTATGTAGAGCATGCAAACAAAAGTGGCAATTCACTCAAGCCACAAAAAAAAAATTTCTTATCTGTCATTTACAGTGCCATTCTTTAAAGTTCATTTCTTTCAGTATGTTTTTTAAATTGAATTATTATATGTATGGTGTACATGTCTTTGTTTCATTGAGAATCTAATTGACAAAAACCTCATTTTCAACTGAAAAAGACGGCTTTGCTGGAAGCATAATAATCCGTGCACCATTAGCCTTGGTTATAGTCAAAAAGGAACAGTAAAAATGTCACCTTCTAGCTCAGGTCAGCTTCCCGAGTGGATCACAGGTGGTGTTTGTTCACGTTACTGACTAAAATAAATCTTATTTCTCTCAGCTGTGAGAACAATGCAGAGGTGGGCTTCAGGCTGTGTCTCATATATTCAGCTGAGATTAATTTAGTACTTTAATGAAGAATTTTTATCAGTAGTCATGATGCAGGGGAAGCATCCATTAAAAACCTTGAGTGAACTTCCAGTAGTCAGGAAAGGGAGCATCTTTGTAAAGGCAGGTGAGCCCAAGTGGCATGGTGAGCATGGGGGTCCCCATAGCACTCCTTGAATGAGACCAGGCTGGGCAAGGGAGGCCAGTTGGGGGACATCCCTCTTCCCCACAGGCAAAGGAAGGGATCAAGGCAAGATCTAGCAGAGCAATCCTGTAACTCTGACGCAAGGTCGACTCAGGATCCCAGTGGGAGTAATGGGGTGAGTCAGATCGGTGCTTGTGGAGGAGATTTCTTCCCTATCCACATAGGCCTACAAAGCTAGCTATCTGTGCCAGGACACTTTTCAATGTGGTCTACCTTTTTTAAAGGCAGAGTGGCTGCTGTGGCAATACAAGCCCTGTCCTGAACACTCCCATGTCCTGCTGCTGGCTGGCATGCTGACACTGTGGCAGCGTTGCTGGGCTTCAGGCACGCAGTACCCAACCATATCGGAGTCGCTGGGAGCCCTCACTTCAACAACGGGCTCCTGCCTGGCCTCACTGCACTTCTGACACTTGTCTTCTCTGTTTCTGCTCTTCAAAGACGAGGCGGAGCCAGCAGCAGCGGGGAGATGGTGAGGTTTCCTGTGCTATGCTACCGGTACATCATTTTCTCATCTTCACTGTGCCAGAGAAGAGCTCCAAGACACATGGGGCCAAAGGGGGTCTGCAGTGCAGCTGGAGGAGGAGGGAAGCATGCTGGAATCAGGGCATCCACAGCATGGGAGCAGGCAAAGGCCCTCAGCATAGGGCATACTCTCTCATACAGCTCTAAGGGGGCTGGGAGAGAGGGAGGAAGAGTCAGAGACAGAGGGAGGGAGGGAGAGAGAGAGGAAGAGGACCCAGACCCACATCCTCTGGGACTTCACTGCCTCCTTCTCCAAGAGGTTTTGCAATTTGTTCTTGTACCAAGATAGTATTTCAGTAGCAACTTTGCGGTTGTTTGGAATGCCATTGGTCCTTGACATTTGACAGACTAACACAAACCCACGATCTCTGCTTTAATTAGAGAAGGAGGCTGGGACTGTGTTGAATTCTGAAGCCATGACAATCAAAAAGGGTTTGGAAAAGAGAATGGTGCAGAAAAGGAGAGAAAAACAGTGCATGTGTGGGTGTGTGCAGATGTACTCTCCAGATCACGGACTGAGGAGAGAAGAGGTGGAAACATTTGGGAATTGATCCTGTAGATGCCTGTTACCCTCATGTTGATCCAGAGCAATTCTGTCAACTTCTGCTGAGCCACCAGGCTTCCCATTAGAGTAACAGGTCATGAGACGTTGCTCCCAGTCTTTGCTGCACAAGTCATTCCAATTTTTCTAAGAATTGCAAACCTGCAAGCTGAACTTGAACGTCATTCCCAAAAGCTGTCTCCTGTCCTCTCCCTCCAGCGTGGGCGTATTGCACCAGGTTACTCAGGCAGTGCTACAGTTCAGTGGTCTCTGTTTGAACTTGATAATAAACACCGGAAAAGGCAAACATGTTTCCTTCTGTGCTGCTAGCAGGGGAAAAGCAAGGAGTAGAAAAGGCACTGATATGAAAGACATAACTGTAGGTGGAACGCATCCACCAGGTGATGAAGAAACAATACCCAGAATAGATGGAAAATAGGTTCAACACTGTGGCAGGGCAGGCTTCCCTGTTCCCACACATGGCGCATGGTTACAACTATGGCTGCCACGGGCATCCTGAAGAAACATCACATCCAGCTGGCAGAAGTTTTCAAACTTTCCATGGCATCAGCCTCCCCAGAATGACTCCATTGTATGTACTGGGGTGGTGCCAGGCGAGGAACCGCAGGGTTCCTGTGGCAGCCCTCCAGCTGCACGCCTGCTGGCATGGAGCTGGGTATCTGCCGGGTACTGGCTTGCTGCAGTGTGCCACCCCGCAAGGTGGCAGGTTTCAAGGCCCAGTCAGTGGTAGCAATGTCCTCCCTACTCGCTCCCCACCAGCAGAAGACCCTGTGTGCCAGGGACCACAGCTTAGTCACTCTGCAGCCTGCATTCCTCTTCCACTGCTGGCATGAGGGGGAGGAGAGGGAGAGTAGGAGGAGAAATTGATTGTCACAGCCAACAGGTTGTCACCACCCAAAAATACAACTCCCAAAGGGTTGCCCTTCTGTGAGGGTGCCTATGCCCTCTGTGAGGAGTGGGAATCAGACAGATGCTGGGGATACTGGGTTGAGTGGAAGCAGTTGCCTTTGAAGGTTCACGGGCATCTCTCCAGGCTGTCTCCAAAGCCCTCTCCAGGCTTTTTTGCTCGTGGATAACCCCCTATCCTAGAAAATGTATGGGTTCATGTGAAAGAAATTAACATTAATGTAACTGTTGCTAATCTAATCTCTCCCTTTTGCATGATTTTGTCAATTTTTTAAAAAGAAAAACAAAATTATCTTCCTTCCTGAGCCTTGTAGAGGCTCTGTCCATAGCAGGAGGCCAGTGCTGAGGAAGCACCAGAGCATGCCGGGTGTTTTGCTGGTTTTTTTGGCAGTGTACTCCAATATAACCAAGTTAATTGGCCAAAAGATTTTAACACCCCGTCATGTGTACACTGATGCACAGGCTAGGTAATATAGTAAGGGCTGAATGTAGTAAGGGCTACAAAAGGGCTTGCAAACTATTTAAAGGGAGAGTCGATAATTCCTGCCATGTGCTGCCTCCTTCTCTGCAACAGATCCATCCACACATATTCTAAGAAGAGCTGAATCACCACATTATAAATAGACTCACTACGTATTTTTTCTCCCTGAAAATAATTTCAAACCGAACATGCCTACTCTATTCACTTTGAATTATTGCTCCTAAGAAAAGAGAAGAAGACGACATTTTCTAACTCTTTCTACTTTCCCTATTAGTAGTCTGACTGTTAAAAGCCTTGACTGTTAGCCTTTGGGATGCAAACCTGCTCCCATTTAAGTCAATGTGAGTTTTATCATTGACTTAATTGGAAGTGAGATTGAGCCACTGGGCATGTGACTGGCTTTGTGTAGAGCTTGAAAAAAATAATAAAGGAGACTGAGGCAAAATGTAGTGCCAGTTTTTTTTCATCACAGCAATAACCCAGCTTTGCTCAGCCTGCCCATAGTAATGCTAAAAGGAAAGCCTAGGCTGAAAGGAAGCGCTCATAATATTATAGCTTAATTAGTTTATGGGAGAAAAATGCTGAAGGGAAGTGGAGCTCCCGTTGTTAAATATTTTACCATTGCAACACTGACTAATGTTGTCTGCTCAACGCTAAGTTAGCCAAAGTCCTTGCCCTGTTCCACTGCAGCCTGCCCAGGTTTCTGTGCTCCCTCCTCAAGCCTCGGTTTTGGTTTAATGACAGTCATGCTGGGTACCTCTAAAAGCACAGAAAACATTTCTTTTCTGTGTATCTTATTTGCCTATTATTAACATTATCCCAAATCTTTTAAGTAGCTGATTATTAAGCAAAGAAATAGCAATGAAGCAAGGAAAGAATGTGATAGGGAGATTTACTGTGTGGGAGGCAGAGATAAAATTAGATTTCTTTAAGCTATGTAGTACAGTTATTAGGAAGTTAGGCTAATTTTTCAAGGAGCTGTCACTTAAATAACCTCATCTTATTATTCATGCTGAGGTATTTACTACAGAAATTCTTTTCCCCCGGTCATCATTTTTTTCCAGTAGCAGAAGTTGGGAATTCAACAATTGTTTGCATGCCCGAATAATGCAATGGCATGTTATGATAATGCAAATAGTAGATTATTATAGGACACGCTTTAAAAACACTCTGCTGCTTCTAGTGGAATTTGTTTGTTTGGCCTCTTTTAGTATTTTCACCATCTCTCTCCAGATTTTCTTTCCATAGTCTCTCAGTAGAAACAGCAGTAAATTTTTCCCATCTTGATTTGTACTTAATGCTGTTTCTCATTATCTGCTGCCTTTTCTAAAGGTGTTGAGCAGTCCCAGCATCAAAGCCACTGACTGCCAATAACACCCAGTATCTCCACCACCACAGTGCTCTAAAGAGCTCTTGATTCCTTTCCTTTTCCCCAGCTCTATTCTGTTGCTTCTACCTCCATGTTGCTCCCACTCCTGGCCTATGTATAAATTAATCAGACTGATTTTTAGGCTAAACTATGGACTCTTTGAAGCATGTGTAGCTCTTAACATGGAGTACATTTTCCAAGCCATGAACTGCAAGGTAGTCTCAAACCGTTTGTGGGTTTGGCAATCCCACAGCTAAGTCCCCAGACGCTACTTGGCAGACATTTCCACTTATGCTTCTTCCTTCCAACAGTCCATCTCTAGCTCTACCCCTCTGTTTTGTTTTGCTTACAGGACTGTCTCAGCACATACTTCTCAGCTCCAGTTTGCTGGCACACCACCCTGAGCACTCCTCCTGGCCTTCCCAGTGAACCAGGAGAGGGCTGCATAAATCTGTGAGGCTCTTTACTGCAGATTCAACCTCTCAAACCTCAAGGGGGCTCTAAGCCTTCTATAAATGAGGAACCTGGTGGACAACAGCAGGTTATTGATTTTATACCAGAAAATATAATAAAGGGATCAAGGAGGGGAAAAAAGCATATACTTCTACCATGCTTTCATTATTTACAGTCTTAGCATAACCTCTTGCAGCTGGTGGTTTGCCAGTAAAAGAGGACCTTCCTTTTTTAGAGGGGACACTTTTTAATCATAGCCCAATCTGCTGTGTAGTTAGCTAAGTGTGACCTCACATGCCAAATGCTCAAGATTTGGAAAAAACAGTGCACCATACAGAGCTGGGTTAAGCTGCTCACAGGAGATGTGATTTCATTTGAGCACAGGAAAGCAAAAAGTATTGAAATTCTGATAATCTAAAGTCCCTGAAAAATGCCTAAGACTTGGGAACCTCCTTAAGGTTGCAAAACTGGACCTTTCCAGGTTAGGCAGTGAAGAGACATTCTTGCTTCCATGGTGTATCAGATGCCGGTCTCCTGTGTTGGAGTGCATGTGGCTGTTCCTCTAGGAGAAGTTTCAGCAGGTTAGAGCTACCATGGGTTTCATTTTTTTTTTCAAGAGAAAAATGCTTGCTTGTTTGAAATGAGGAGGCTATGAATGTCAACATGAGCAAAATGTGTCCTAAATACATAGACTCTGTTCAAGTTAGGGAAAGGGAACCTGTAGAAGATTTCTAATCAACTGTTGAGGCTGTTACCTCCAGAACAGCAAATTATGGGAAAAATCAGCCTTTAAAACAACCACTTTGATTCACGAAAACAGGTATAAAAAGTGCTGAGGACACTCTGGTGAGACAGAAAGGGATGAGTATGACTGGTAGAAGCAGGAGTGGGAGGTGATGCATTTCTGAAAATGGCAAGAATAGGACAAGACGAAAATAGGGTTGTCAAGAGATGTGTTTCTCTCTGAAACTAAAGAGACTATGGAGTAATTAGGTAGCACTAAGGAACTGATTTTCAAGGCAGGTACAGAACTGGCAGAAAACTGATGCAGACACCAGTGTGCTAGTGGTGTACATACAGCTCTTCTTACCCCTGCTGCTAACGCCTTGCAAATGCTCTAGGACCACATGCTTCCTCCCTTCCTCCTTTCTCTTGTACCCATCCTTCCCTCCTCTCTTTCTCTTTCTCTCTGTTTTCCTTGGTCTCTTTCTTCAAATGAGCAATTAAATGTGATTTTTATTAGCCCTGATTGGTGAGGAAACAGAGATAGAACCTGCCTGGTGAATTTGCATACCAGATTCACGAGACCATCAGGCTCCTCTCATTCTCAGAAGCATCTGTCCTTAAAAACACTTGTACCAGAAGTGACATTGTAAACAAGACGAGTGTCCCCAGTGAGCGAATGAAGCTTTTCAGAATTAAGTTTCCTTCAGTAATATATGTCAGCATTCAGTCAATTGTTTTCTTAACCTGATTATGGCATTGCGCTTCTTGTAACAATAAACATTATGTTCATTTTGTTCTTTTATAGGAAAAGAAGTTGGGGGTAAGGAATTATAACTTGGGAGCGTGAGGCAGGCAGGAAGAGTGTAACTGGGATGCGGATTCAAGGCAGGACATCTTGGAAAACCTCTTTCAGATTTGATTTTGTCTGTCTTGGTGACCTTGTCCAGTTACTTCAGGGTTTTTTTGTTGCAGTACCTGTGACTGCAGGACAGCAGGACAAAGCCCCTTCTGCATCTTGTAAGAACAGAAGACAGTACCCTCCAGTCTCTAACACTCACACACACACACCTGTGCCAGACTCCTCGTTTCACTGTCACCAACATGTCAGTGCACATGGGGGAGCAGAGGTGAGCTGTGACTTGGTTTGCTGAGGCCACACACTGCCTGCAGGCGACAGGGGCTGGGTTTGCACCAGTGGGGTGTGCAGTGTGGCTGCCCTGCCAGGGCTGACACCCACTGCCGAGTGTGAGTTCTCCTTGTTCCTAAAAGGAAAGCAGGACCCAAAAATGGATAGGAAATGATCCTTATATCACACCATGCCAGTGCTCCTGGCTCTCTGGGGCCTCCTGCTTGCAGGGACACGGGTGGCTGTGGTTTTTCTCCAGTCAACCCCAGCCCTGAGAGCCTTGGTGGCCCACCCTGATTGTGCAGTACAGAGTTTGGGGCTTAGCAAAAACCCATAGGTGTTTTGGGCAACTGTTCGTTTCCCATCTCCTCCTCCTCCTTCGTGTGGCTCTCATGGTCCCCCAGGTGCTGTGAGATTCATTCCCCTGCCCTACATTTTTCTTTGTGTCCCTACAAAACTCCTGAAGGCCAGACCTTCAAAACTTTGGGCTTAACTGTTCTGCCTTTGTCCAAAGCCTCTGTGAAATATGATTAGCACATATTTACCTAGCTGAGACACACATTGTGAGGCTAATGAACGGTTCCACAGTACCTGGTACGATCTAAAAGCCTAGAAGAGCCTGATAAGGAGGTGAGACTTAATTAAGTTAACCTTCAGATTAATTGAGCTGCTTTCTGAAAAAATGCAATGTGAGTACATGCAACTCCTGCAGGGGTCTAGTCTCGTTTCTGGGGCTGTACTCATTAGATACAGCCAAACACCGTATCTGTCGGAGGGTATGCACATTGCTGGGGGAACATGCTGATCCTCCCTGCTTATTTATGCTTTACAAAGTGCAAATTTCAGAAATAAATAGTTGATCTACTCTGCATGCAGCGAAAGTTTGCCCAAGGCTGGGCTGGTGATTTTTTTTTTTCTCTGTGTGTCTGCTTGCTCCTTTGGATCATGCCCACATGCTGCTATTTCGGTTCCTAACCTAGCAATTATCCAGCTACATGTATGTGCAGCAAGTGCACCGAACACAGCTGCCTCCCTGGTGAGTTCAAGGAAACTCAGGTGTCTCTTTCCCTCCTTTTATTGAATTGACCCTTTGCACATTATCCTGTAATTCTTCTTCTTTGGAATTGAACTGTAGCAATTTATAGCTATAAAGGTATATCCTTTTAAACCTCTCTTTCCTCTCTTGACACATTGCAATTCTTTTTTTTTTTCTTTCTTTTTTTTTAATGACTAATTAGCCAGGGGCTTTGTGGATAAGCTGTTGGCTTTAGAGCCTCACTTCAGGGCCCCTTCCCGTTCAAGTGTAAAAGACAGAGAGGTCGCAATAGCACTGCTCAGCATAAATCCTTCCCTCCACCCCCA
>NW_015090810.1:2959446-3077888 GCF_001431845.1 Calidris pugnax
CAAGAAAAAAGGAAGGAAAGAAGCAATATGTGGGAGAATCTCTGTGGCATGTTGTCTGGCAGTCTGACATGCTAATGTTTCTTTTGCTGGGAAACAGATGAAAAGAGAAAGGGCCTGCTGACTCCTCTTGCCCTCCACGGTCAATCAGGAGGAGTCACAGAGTAGGAAACTAGAGCGGGCACAACCAATAAGCCAAACTGTGCAGATATGCAGAAGCAGTGATAAATCCCCTGCCAATGTACGAATGAAACTCAGTCAGCAGAAAGTTCTCAGAAGGTGCTGGATTAACAGCCTTGGTGGAAGAAGACAGAGGACAAACAGTGGTGGAGCTGGGGGGCAGAGGGGAAGGGAGCCCTCAATGATGGGGGTGTGATGCAGGACCCCCAGAGAGCCTCAGCACAAGCCCAGGAGTGCTCGTGAACAGAGGATTGCAGCAAAAAGGGCTCTCACCGAGTCTCTCTTAACTGTGTTTGATGGGAAATTTTTCAATACTATATAGCAGTGTCTCTTGAGGGGGTTTCTTTTGTCTTCCTGGGGTGAAAAAGGTAAAGGGAGCCAGTATGATTCTAGGCAGTGGTAACTGGTGTCATCAGGAGCTGTTTCACACATAATTAGGTTTCAACCATTTAAACCTCTTGATTAACCAATAGTTTAAACATTAGTTGAACACAGTTAACAAAAACTACTGTTTTATTTCCAAGGAATGATGAAGATTTACCTGAGAGTTGACTTGAGGTTTGTAATGTTATCTGTGGCTTCAGGTGATCTAGCAAATCTCAGAAAATATAACAGTCTTTAAAAAAGCAGATGTAAAATGGAAAAGTAAGTGCTTTACCTATAAATGAAAGCCTTGTAGTCTTATCTAGCATAGGACTAATTTACATATGCATGTCTTCATGAATTTCTTCCAGTTCATATTCATCGTGCTCGTAAGATATATTTCAGGGGAAAGAAAACATGCAAGCAAGGAAATAAACTTAAGCCATTTGTTATTTGTTGCTTTCGATCACTTCAGCTGGGAGGAAGAGTCCTTAGAAAAAAGTCTTTTTCTCTTGCTCTCTGTGGCAGAGACTACCAAAAATATTTGCAGTGGCACTGATGATGCTACACACCCTGGGGTTTGGCTCAGGCAAGTGAGATATCCAGACAAATTGCTTTTTCTTACTGGGAAAAAAAAAATACATTAAAACGTGTCATTTAATGCATTCCATAGTGGTAGAAAGGTATTTTGTGTATGGTCGACTGCTGATAAATTTCCTTACAGACAATATACATCACTGTAAGCCAGCCTGCATGTTTTATTCTGTGTATCTGTATATACAGCCACTTCCTATTTCAGTTTAATTTCAAAAAGCTGAACTTCCATAGAGAGATTTATTATGGGTGTGATGATTTCAGGCTTTAAAAGGGAGACACAGGTGATTTTAAAAGATGAGATGAACTTTTAAATACATCAAATGTCTCATTGGATGAAAGATTAAGATGAGCTTCATTTTATGCGGATTTTCTGCAAATAGCTCAAATTAGCTTTCAGACTGTCTGAAGGGCTGTGGAGACCTGGGGTTTGATTTGCGAATCTGAATCATGGAATCATGGAATTGTCAGAGTTGGAAAGGACCTCTAGAGATCATCTAGTCCAACTCCCCTGCTGAAGCAGGATTGCCTAGAGCATGTTAGAGCATGTTACTCAGGACTGCATCCAGGTGGGTCTTGAAAATCTCCAGAGAAGGGGACTCCACAACCTCCCTGGGCAGCCTGTTCCAGGGTTCCGTCACCGTCACCGTGAAGAAGTTTTTACTCATATTTAAATGGAACTTCCTATGTTCCAGCTTGTGCCCATTGCCTCTTGTCCTTTCACTGGGAACCACTGAAAAGAGTCCGGCTCCCTCCTTCAACACACCCTTTAAATACTTACAAGCATTAATAAGGCCTCCCCTCAGCCTTCTCTTCTCCAGGCTCAAGAGTCTCATCTCTCTCATCCTTTCCTTATAAGGGCGATGCTCTAATCCCTTAATCATCTTTGTTGCCCTACACTGCCCTCTCTCCAGTAGCTCCCTGTCTCTCTTGAACTGGGGAGCCCAGAACTGGACGCAGGATTCCAGTTGTGGCCTCACCAGTGCAGAGTAGAGGGAGAGAATGACTTCCCCTGACTTACTGGCCACGCTCTTCCCTATGCAGCCCAGGATTCCATTGGCCCTCTTGGCAACAAGGGCACATTGCTGGCTCATGGATAGTTTACTATCCACCAGGACCCCCAGATCCTTTTCCTCAAAAGTGCTTTCCAGCAGGTCCACCCCTAACCTATATTAGTGCCTGGCATTCTTCCCCCGCAGGTGTAGGCTGGGGCTGGCTATCACTTGGTGTCTGAATGGGGAACTGGATTTTTTTTTGGTTTTGGATACAGTAAGTATGCTCTTTTTCCATACCAGCATTTTGTTACGACACCTTTTAGAGACTTTAGCTATTTGTCAGGAGTTTCCAAGTGCTACACAAATCTTGCCAGGGAGACAAAACCGTACCTTGTGGTGCTTCACAGCTGGGCTGTAGGTCTGTGTCTTGGTTTTTTGCTGCACGCATGCCCAGGCAGGAGGCTGCGAGCCCCGGCTTAACCTCTGCTTGGAAACTGTCTCCTGAAGCCACGCTAGCTAGGACTGGACCCTGTTTCTCACTCTCCAAATGTATGGATGGCTGTGAGTGCCTGCATGGGAAATATCCATCCTCCCTGCACAGAGAAACTGTCCGTTCCCATTTCTAGCCAAGATTAAGTGACAGCATCACACGCAACTACAAAAGGAAAGTATCCAGGAGGGAGTACATTGTCTGCTGCTTCCATCTCAGTTCTCTGCTGCTAAATCAAAGCTACCTCTGCAAAAAGAACAAGCTACTAAAAACTTAAAGGGGCAGCTCCAGAGAAAACCTAATCCCCCACTCGCTAGTGCTTGTCGTTTAGTGGTAAGGTTTGTGATATCTGATGTTTTCCCCAGTGCCTCAGTTCTTTGAGTCACACGGTTTCATGAGAATTACTTTCTGAAATATTAATTTCCAGAAAAAATCCTGAAGACATGACCAGAGTCCTCCTTTCACAATGAGAAGCTAAAAGAAAAAGGGTCTGACATTGTTTTAAGTTAAGTCTCTAGATTTTTATGTTAATTTCAAGCTTTTCTGAGACGTAGCTTGTGATTTTTTACAGCATAGCTGTGACAACAGTGCGTTACGATTATGCAGCACAGTATAATGACGCTCAGGACTTCATAATGCCATCACTACCTCTTTCCCTTGCTAAGACTGGCAAATCCTTTCTGCTTCTCCATCTCCTTTCTCCTGGGGTTACCCCATCCCCCAGCTTCCCTCTTCTTTGTCTCTCACACTTTCCTCCCTCCTCACCAACCTCCCTGTGCTTCTCCCAGTCACTGCGAGCACCCAGTGAGCACCAGCAGGGCTTTAGACCCTTGGTCCCCTCTCATGTTGTCTCCATCAGAGTGGCACTTTCTCACTCCAGGCTCCTGGTGGCTTCAGGGATGTAGAGGACAGCACGATAACCCACAGCACTTGTGGGGTCATGGGGGTCCCTGGCACACCCATAGCAGCTGGGGGTTGCCATCACAGGGCACGTGCAGCTGCTGTGAGAGATACCAGGGGGTCACAACTCCCAAAATTGACCTCTCAAGGTGAAGGCACTTTATGTGACCTGGCTCAATAAGGAGGAATACACAGGAGTAACAGATGATGGTGGCAGTTGTATAACAGGAATAGAAATGGGGTGAGAGGAAAAGGTCGGATTTCAGACTTAATGTTTTTTAGTATTTTACAATTTAGGCTTCATTCATTATCCAGTTGAAGGTCACTCTATGGGGCTGTGATTGCTGTCGATGGAAGGGAAGGCAAGTGAGGCAGCTGCACAAGGAAACTTCTGTCTGTGGTGGCCTGTCTCCCTGGGCTCCTCTGACACTCAGTAGAAAAAGCTAAACTCCTCTGTAGGACAATTCAAAGCAGAAAATTAACTCTATGTTCTCCTTTTTCTGTCCAAGGCCAAAGTTCCCCTTTCTGAATAATGCCCTCCCTGCTTTTCTTAACACACTGCTTTGTTGGGTTAAATGGGGCTCAGCATATGAGTTGACCTGGACAACACTGGCGAATGTGTATAAAAGCTACACCTGTGAGGAACAATTGCAAG
The DNA here is from genome assembly GCF_001431845.1 of Calidris pugnax. Lineage (NCBI taxonomy): Eukaryota > Metazoa > Chordata > Aves > Charadriiformes > Scolopacidae > Calidris > Calidris pugnax. The sequence goes on from NW_015090810.1 coordinate 2,963,621, forward strand.
GAGGGCTGTCATACAGCTCCACAGGCTGCCTTGGCTCAGAGTAGAGGAGGATTGGCAGCCAAGAGTAATGGCTTTATTTGTACACCAGTTTCAGGTGTAAACAACAACTGCTTTATGCAAAACCTTCTGTTCAAAAAGCTCTTCTCTTGCCTATGGAGCCATTTAGCGATCACCAGACCCTGTTCCGGTGCAGATGCTGTTTTTCATTCCGAAGAGAGATATATATCTATATCCCTTTGATAACTTACTGTTGCTACCAGCAGCTATCACCAACATCTGCTTGAAATAACTCTTTTGGCCTATTTCTCTCCTGCGCTACATGTGTTCCGAATCCTACTGAATTTCCATCTAAACATGGACAGTGGGACTAACTGTGAGTCAAGTGTGAAAATGTGCCTGTAGACAAGCAAGCAACAATCATGCATGCCATCAGGTGCAGCTGTAAAGGAAAATTAGCTCTCTGTGTCCCCACCACAGGGGAGCTTCTGATAGTACTCAGGTGTAACTCCCAGAGGTTGCTGAGGCAAAGTGCTAATCATCTTCAGGTTCCAGGAATTCCTATGGCTGGTGAGGCTAGGAGGCTTCATTCCCCATGGAAGCTTTACCCCTTGTAGTTCCCTGCCTCTGCTCCCCAAACCTCTTCTATGCAACTGTCACAAATCACTCTGAACCAAAAGCAACAGCTCCGAAGGGGTACTCAGTGGGTGCCCAAGCACTGTGGGACTTAGTGGTGCTATCATATAGAACAGGAGTTTGCATTTGCCTCATGCATGCCAAAAGTGCTTCCTCCACCAAGTCTCATTAAGGTCTTACTATCTCCAGCTGATGCTAAATCTGCTATTTAAAGCACTTGTGACCCTCTTAAAAATACAGCTCCCCTCCTGGGCAATTTCCTTAAGTATCCAGGGCTCACCAGAGATCATCAATTCCCACCAGCAGCATGAAGCCCCTGAAGCACAGATGTAGAGCTGCTTGTAAATTGACCTCAGAGCAAAATGTGAGAAGCCCAGGAAGAAGAGTCCCAAGCTCTGCAAAGGTATGTCCACACTTACAGGCATTTTCAAGGGATGCCAAAACCAGGCACAGGCTATGCAAATGACCATGGGAGAATGAGGGCCACTCAGCTGAGTGTTTAAACTAAGGGATGAGAATAATATGGGTGAGGAGTGGGTGCCTCATTCTCTTTTGTTGGTTCTGCAAAGGTGAAGGTAAATACTACCTGGGGATGGATGGGGGGAAGTAGCATCTTATATGATCACAGTCCTAAGCTAAGTGAGTAGGAGGAAAAGCCCTACATATCTCTGAGTTTTAGGGTTAAACGTGCTTTACAGGCTCTTGGGAAACAAGTTGCATGATGCTCCTGTCAAGTGTTATATGTAAGTTTTTAATCCTTGTTCTGTAAATGAGGTCTTGAATGCACAGAGGGTGTGATCTTCCCTTCTGTTGTATGAGGTACTGTCAACCATGCAATGTCTTGCCTGCATCTCTGGGGATCACACACAGCAGGACACCTGGTGTTGGCTAACTGAGGCCAGAGAACTGCAAAGCCTCCAGGAATCACACAAAGTCTGGCTGATTTTGTTTGGTGTGGAGTGTGTTCAGGAGTGATCTGCCTGGGGCTGCAGGGCAGTCTGTGTGAGTCTGTCTGAAACCCAGGACCAGAACTCAGGTCTCTGAGCCTTGCTTCTGCCCTTAGACTGGCTCTGCTTCCCTTGGCACAAACAAGGTGGCTCAACAGGCTGCGTCTTTCCATCTCTCTGAGAACCAAAAAAGCTAATGCTGGAAATGGTCTTTTTTGAAACATTTGTAATTGGCAGCCCCTGCCAAGTATTAGCAGGCCAGTAAAATCTCTCTACATAAATTGTGTTGTAATTAGCATGATTTGTTTAATGTCACCTTGTCTGGCTGTCTAAGAAACTGTCTCAACATGTAAAACCACCACATTTTTCAATTGAGGGAGTGGAGTCTGACTGCACCAAGACATTTTTATTTCTCTTTATTATTTTACAATGGCCTTTTCAAATCACTCAGGCTGGTGATCCTAAGCCAAGTTAATCAAGAATTCCCAAATGAGGAAAATTGCAGCTGTAAGACGTAGCAACAACAAACATAAAATTTTTTCTTAATAAAGGTAATATGCCAATAATAAACAGGTCTTGTATTCAATACACAGGACAACACAGTAAAAACATCCTGATGCCTCCAAAATACTTGGTATGTGTGTAAATTAGAAGTTTTAGGGGGAAGTAATAGAAAGGGTGACAGGAGAAAGTAGTTTGCTTACTGGAAAGGAGTGTTAGGGCCTGACCAACCTCAGTGTCCCTCGGCTCCTGTGCTCACCTCCCTGAGCTGCACACCCAGGTCCAAAAGGCAAACAGAAGTGAGTGATGGCAATTTTCCCACCAGGTGGCAAAAAGGAGAATAACATGAAAGCCACTGGTAAGATGGGAGTGCAACTGGGGAGCTGCACCATGGCTTCCCAGTAGACTCCAATACATTAAAAAAGGCCCTGGCTGGAATGTGGTACTGTTATTGTCCATCAGTTCCCAGAAAAAGCTCATGACAGGCATAGCAGGAGCAAAACCAGTTGAGTCTTATGGGTATCTGGGTGTTGCAACCATATAAAGTGACTCTTATCTTCCCATGGACATCACCAGCAATCTGAGAAACAGAAAGAGAATTAAAAAAAAAAAAAAAAGGATCAGGGAGCCTTTTCAAGCATGAAAAATGTTTTGGGGTGAGAAAGGTGCAGAAGGAGCACTAAAAGCCCAGCTCAGCACCAGCATTTTTCAACTTTAATCGTTCTTCCAAAGGTTCTGCTTTTATTTCAGCTAATTGAACGAATGTCTTAAAATTCACAACACAAACTGAGTTTGATTAAATCTAACTTGGTTCATATGATAAAGCACTGCAGTTAGAATGCAGCTAGAAAAATACATTATGCTAGGACAAATAAGTACGGTTAACTTCAATAAGAGCAGAGGTAAATTGCTTTTCACGTAAGATGTGCAATTTTACTTCAGCACAACTTTAATCAAAGTAAAATATTATAGGGAAAAGGGAAAAAAACCAACCCTCACAATATAACATTTTGTCTACTAGCCACTCAGTAAAACTTCATGTTTAAATTGCTAAGTAAAGCCAAGGCTGTATGTTATCTGTCCCCAGTTAGTATGTAAATAATTAATTTGAGGCAATATCTGGCTATGAATTAATTTATATTTTTAACAGATCAAAACCCACAGACAGTCAGTGTGAATGCAAGCTGTCACCAGAAGTTTGTCTGCACCAAAACTTTCCCTGAAAGGGGAAGAATAGAGCTAAATGCAGGTATTTCAATGGAGCTTGCATTCATACTAACAGCAGTGTTTTCACAGCCAAATGAAAAAGAGTGTAAATTAAGCATAGCTAATAAATGGGATAGTAAATATTAACCTTGCATTTGTGGGAAGGAATCTTGCTCTTTGCTCTTCAGCAGGCTTAGTTGATGTTATCAACACGGTACTTCAAATTCCTGTTTATGGCTCATTGCAACCTACCTCCTATCTGGGGAGGCCCTGCTCTTTTTTTGGGGGCCGACATTGGTATGCTGATGCCATTCCCTGCTGGGCTACACGGATCCCTGCTTGTGGCAGAGTAGGGTCACTTGCAACCCCTTTCTCATGGGACCGTCGCTGGAGTGGTACCACCACTGAGGACACAGCAGGAGACTGGGGTAGCTCTGACACACTGCAGCACAGCCCCGAGGCTGGGGAAAAAAGCTTGATCTTTGATCACATTTGGCACTTAATTCCCTGTGGCCAGGATGGGAAGACACTGAGAAGGAAGCTTCTGATAGAGCCTTGCAAGGGTTTTACACACCCGTGTTTCTGCATGCTGCAGGAATGGGCCCCTGGCCTCCAGCCCCTGTACAGTGAGGAAGGGCACAGGGGGTGTGTTTCGGCCACCAGAGAGGATCTGCACTGTGGGCGATGTAGCAACCTGGAGAGAAACTGGAAATACCTCAAGAAAACTAGTAAGGTAGTTCTCCAGCACATTGTATCAGCTGGAGTAAGAATAAACTAAAGCAAATGTGTGAAGCCCAGAGTTTAGTTAAAAGTTTGATAGGGGCAGAGATGAGAGTTCATTAGGCAGTCTAATGAACTAAAATAGTTTAGCACCAAGGACCACATACAGGCATTTCTCAGAAGACATAAGGGGTTTGTTGTGTCATAATTCAGCGTGCTTTTTACTGATTATACAGCCAAAAACATCTTAGTCAAGGTTTTATGTGAGAATTTTAAGTCCTTGGAGTAAGAAAAGAAGGGACATGACACCCTCTGGTCCCTGCAAGTACAGAACTCTTTTGCATGGAAACTAATTCTGGCATGATGGAAAGTTGATGTATGCTCTCAGCATCCTTCACACGCCACACAGAGCTCAAGGGAGACCTTTGTGTGGCCTAGCTTTGGTCACCTAGCTTCAAGCCTGAGGTGTAAGGCTGGTTTAGCTCTGGAACCAGTGGAGACAAGCACTTCCTTCCAGGAGGGTTTCACACCACCGAGGGCAGGGTCCTATGCTGGGTCACTTGGGCAGCCAGAAACTCCAGCCTGGGAATCAGGCATCCTCCTGAGCAGATAGAGGATACAGAGGTGTGAACGAGCTGGTGCCTCCCACTGCACAGAGAAGTCCTTGCCAGCTGATGTAAACCAGAACTTACAGCCTTGCCAGCAAACTGCTGAATCTTCTTGATTATTGATGGCTAGCCCTGGAAAGAAAAGGCATAGGGAAAAGAGCTCCAGCGTTCTCTTTGCAGAGGTAGGTGAGCAGATCCAGTTACTTCTTACTGTCCCCTGAAGGTAGTGGCACTGGCCTGGGGACCCTGGAAGCCGAACCCACTCCAGGGATGGCCTGAGATGAGGCCATAGCTCACCTGAGAAAACAGGAGAGCCATCAAGGGGAAATAGAGCTGATTTCTGCTTTGGAGAAACCTCTCTCCCTCTTTTGGGATGGACCTAGTTCCTCTTCATATGAGCACATGCCTCTTGATTTCACAGGGAGCCTTGGATCAGTTCCCAGGAGGGAAATGGTGTGCAGAGGTTCGTGGGTGGTAAAGGTTGCGAGCCAACTTATTTTCTCTGCCTTCTTTCTCCTCTTTCCTTTGGCCTCATCCCTGGCACATTGTGAAGCACAGCCCTGCCTTCCTGTGCCTGAAGCCCACTAGGGAGGGGAGGCTGGAGCTGCAGCAAAAGGAGGGTCTTTTGGTGCTCCTGGGACACAGGCTGAGCAAATCCGACTGACCATGGCCCCTTGGTTTCTGCTACCTTTACCTGGCCAGTACATTATCTTGAGGCAGGAATGTCTCGCATGCCAAGGGAAGTGTCCTTGCTGTGAGAACCTGACAGAAAAACAGGACCGGGATCTAACACTTGCACAAGGACTTGGACTGATGCTTGAACATCCCACCTTACTTCTACTATTTTTGGAAACTTTCTAAAGGAATGATGCACATGCATCTGACTCCAGCTAAAATTCAGCAAATCTCACTCATCTTCAGAGAACATGTCTTTGTGCCTATGGGATAATTTTTAATCCACCACATTCAATGACTCAGATACTTTTTATGTTAGGACTGGGAGGTCTTTTGTGCAGAGATGGATGTTCCCTTCTGCATAGCACTTCGTCCTCCTCCTCAGGTGCCTTCCTTCAGCAAAGGATGTACTACCTCTGTCTCAAGGCTTTTTGTTCCACATTTTCATCTGTGATTTTATTCACATCCTTCCTATTAGACCCAGAAAGTAAATTTTTCTCTTTCCAGCCCCTCAGTTTTATTAGTCCATAAGTGTGTTGGTTGCACAGAGCCTCACAAGTGATGGGATTTAACTGGGAGCATTTCACCCAGCCAGATGAGAACCTACCTTTTCTTGACTGCACACATATCACTGCCTCAAAATGCAATACTTCGTGTAATTTTGATTCTGTCAGTAAAGGCTGCACTGAAAATCTCATCTGGGCTTGTTTGTGATATATTGACTTAAAACATCCAGTTTAAAGAAGGCTAGGAAAACAAAGCAAGGAAAACTCAAATCTCCCAGTGAAAGCCAGTCCTTTAAAGACAGAATGAGCAATTTAGGGAATAGAAGTATTTTCAGTCATTTCAGTATTTTCAGGGAGATAGATATTCTGTATTTCAACAAAGCCCAAATATTTCTGGATTGTTTAGTCTTAATTCAGCTTTTAGTCTGCGTAGTGCCACAGTCGAAACCACATCAGTAAAAACTGATCACTCACCTGAAGCTGTCTATAACCAGGGCTCTGCTGCAACCCCGATCAGTTTAAGCTATGCCAGTTGTAAAACAACTTAGAAAATTTCCCCAGCACAGGCAGGCTTGAAGAAGAAAAGACTCTATTGCAATTCATGTGAGTGAAAAACACATGGCATTAAGTTGCTCAGCAGAGCCATTGCTAAATGCCTAATGGATAAACAATGTCAGTGACCCCCCCCCCCCCCCCCCGACCCTTATCTCCGGCACAAAAGAAAAAACCACCACAGTGCTTGAAGGTTTCGTTCAGCCTGGTGGGAAACCTCCCAACAGGAGGACTCCCAGGCAGAAAGAGGCACCTGCCACTGCTTTATATGTGGATTACTTTCCCCGTGACCACCCGCTCCCCTGTAAATTTTTTCTGCTCTGTGGATTTACACACTAAAAATATGCAATAGGGAAGGAATATAAACTCTGACTTTGTGGTATCGCTGGCTTGCATATTGCAGCTCAGCAGTCATGGACAGCATCCAGCATTAACGCTCAAAGGGAGCTGCCGTATTTATGACTTCTCCAGCCTCACAAGAGCAGGGAAGGCTGGCGAACAGTGATTGAAGCACAGCTGAATGAAATGCATAATATAAAAAGGGCAAAATTCAAATATATTCTGCATCTGAATTCCTAAAGAAATGAGGTTTACGCAATCCTGCTTGTCTGAGTGAGGACGTGTGTGTGGCAGGTTGCTCCTTCCACAAACATCACACCAGAGTCTGATCCCGCTGACCTGCTGCCAATGACTTCTGACAAGGGGGTCAGCAGTCTTGGAGGCAATTCAGTTTTTCCATGCTGAATGGAAACAGATACTTATGGCTCACGGGTGGAAAGGCTAATAAACTCACCCGCTATTAGGCACCAGACTATGCAGAGAAGACAGAGGTTTTTGAAAACTGCACCCGCTTGTTCTGCAGCCCACAAAAGTTCCCCTCCATCGCTTAAACTGGCTATTGCCAGGCTGTAAAAAAAATAAAAATAAATCTCTGTGTGTATTTTAAAAGCATTTTCCAGCTTCTTCAGAAAAAACGTTTCTAATGTGCAGGTCACCTGGGAAGAGATGGCTGCAGTCACAGAGTCTGATTCTGCCACCCGCTGGTTTCTCAGAAACTATCTGCAGGTGCAGATGCTCCTCCAGGGGAACAAGGCTACAGCTACCCAGGCCGGGCTTTGCTGAGGGGGTTACACGTCACATGAGGGAATATTCTCTTCTCTGACCAGACGACAGAGGCAGCACTCAGATGGTGTGCACTGCTGCTTCTGAATTACACCAGTGCATGAGCAATGGGAAGTGGGTTCTTGACTCTAAAAGTATCTGTTCTTTAATTTGTGGTGGTGGAGCTCAGGCTCCTCAGTAAGCAGAGAATGTGAACATCGCCACATCTGCAAGGTGGACAAATAGCACTGAAAAGGTTTTCCAAGTTGTGCTCTGCCACATAGTGAATAATTTTTGCATTTCACAGACCCATAACTGGCAAAATTGTGTTTTGGGAGGAGGGAAAAGTTTAATAGAGGACTGTTTTGCAAGATCTACCATTTCATATGTATTCAAATGGCACTGCTTCCATTAAGAAGATCCTCAAATATGCTGATTTCCACATTAGGCAAATAAATACCTAATAATGAATACAATGACATCAAAGACAGCCAATTACCTGTGTTAATAATTAATGTTATCATGGTGCAGGAGTGACGAGTGGATATTCACTACTTCTTATTGCAAACAAAAGCAGTGCTCAGGTTTTTGCAGCCATGTTTGTAACATAATAAGAGGGGAAAATTTTCAAAACAGTGGTTAATATCACATGCTTCTATCCAGAGAAGGCTGTGAGCACGCTGTCTGATGTTCAGAGGTGAAAAAGCACCAGCAGCTTTCATTTCGGCACTTTGAAATCAGATCACTTGCTCAGGGACTGCTGTGATTGATAATGCTGGTGCTTGCTTCAGAAATGTCCATGCTCACATGTCTGTGAAGAATATCCAGAACAGTAGTCCAGGACTAGTAAAGAAGTTTTGGCCTACAGTGCATCTGAACAAAGTGGAGCTCACACCGGGGTACTGATTATTTCGGGTCTGTGGAATTGAAGAAAGACCTCTCTCCCCACACGCGGTATCAGCTTTCACTCAAAAAACCTCCCAAACAGTAAAAACTTTTGACATGATTGCAGCCGCTAAAGCAAGATTAAATGTATAACCAATGTGTAAACTGAGATCCCTTTGACTCTGAAGAGAGCCTGAAGCAATGATTCAAAACTACATGAACTTTAAACTTCAGCTCACTCAGGGCTATAGGCTCTTCAGTTGTGAAGCTATGTTTTTTCAAGCTCTTTTTTTTTGCTACAGGGTTCATTATTTTGCAGAGGATGGGTCTTTCTGCCCTGCAGGGATCTATCTATCACTGCTGACTCTCTGCATCTTCGCCACATGGAAGAAGTAATTGGATTGTACTTTCTGCACACGACCAAGGCAGCAGGGAAACCCAGAACTGTAGGCTGAAGAACTTAGCTGTCTAGAGGGTAGGGAAGCATCTGATGCCGAAGAAAACTAAATGGCTGTGTCTAACTGCAAGATATTTCCTTCCTTTCCATGGAGGAGCTGGGACATGATGAACTGCACTAACCAGACTGCACTGGAACTTGGGAAGGTCTGTGAAGCCTTCAGGGAGCAATGAAAAACATAACCACCCAAATAATCCCCACCGCAAGCTATCCCAGGGGCATTAAATGTCTCTGAATATATGAAACAATAAGCCATGCTACGGGATGCTAACAGTTAGGGGCATTTCTTAAAATTACAATACAGAGGCTTTACTGCAAAATATAGCTGTGTTTCCACAATGTTAGGGCCTCCATGTGCTACCACACAGCTGGTTATATGATTATGCAGGAGCAACTGCAACCCCTCAGCCTAGAATCAAGAAAAAATATGCAGTTATTTCATACATTTCCAGATACGGTAGTATTTATTATTATGCTGTTACAAAATGCCATGTTGTAACCTTAAGCATTGTGCTATTTCTTTATTCCTAAAGACACCAGAATACTGACATTATCATGTTCCTTGGAGTGAATCGGGGAAAGTGATGAGATTGCCAAGACTTTATGCTGTAAGTCTTTGAGAGTTTAGTAGATTTATTCTTTTCCTTCAAACAAATGCCTGCTTGTCATTGTCAGCCCTCCACTGCTTGTTCCCTCCTCCATTCTCTTAGATCCAAGCTTAAAAAAAGAAGCTGTTTGGGGCTTGATGTGTTGCTTGTAGCTATGTTAGAGAAACTGTACTATTCTGGGAGCACTCAGGCTTCTCCAAACAGCTCTTCCAGCTGTAACACCATGCATGGTTTTCATCTCAGCCAGAACAACTTTCATTGGTCTCCTACCAAGCCCCACCAGCCAAAACCCAAGTGCTGGCTGATGTTCTGCAAGCCTTAAGGAAAGTGTGCCTGTGTGTCTGCATGTGTGTGTACAGCCATGTGCACACACTCATTTATTCACATAAAGGAAAGGTTGAATGATCAGCTTTGAACCACCACCCCCTTCACTCCAGCCCTGTTATAGAAGGTTCATCCTGCTGATCTGCTTTAGACCAGTGGCTGGCTTGCTGGAAGGTACAGTACTGAAAAGGACTCACAGACCTGAACCGACCACCGCCGAAAGGCATACCAATGGGATGTGTTGCTTTGTTCTGGACAAGCCATCATCTCCCTCTGTCCCTGAAGTGGAGGCAGAGGAGGGTAGTGTGTGCCCATATGAAGGTCCATGCCTCAGGAGAGCCCTCACCTAGGCTCTGCCACGTTAGACTCGCATGAGGACTGCTTGCTTTGCACAGGGAAGGGACTGCTCTGCACCAGAATGACACCCCAAAACTTGCACTCATTAGCAGCAGTGGCAGGGTTTCTTCTGCAGGCTGATTTATGCTTTTCTCCTCGATAAATATTTGTACCAGCCTTGACTGGAATAAAAGCACTGACACACAGGGAAAACTGTCTGCTATTATTTTCCACTTATAAAGAACAAAATCTGCATGATGAGCCAAATTCACCTGTTGCAAAGATTATTTGTTACATGAAATAGCTAGGGCAGCAGAAAGAAACCATTCCTGAAATTTACAAGAAAAAAGATTATTCTTTACAGCAGCGAAACACCACCATTGTCCCACTCAGCGCATTAACATTCACGGTAAAAGATGGCAGTTGCAAAATGTGGGGGTGTACAATCAAATCAGTATTTCTTAAACAGTTTTGGAGTGTGCAAGCTGATATTTTGGAATAATAATGGAGAACATGCAATGTTCTGAGTTGTCAGAGTTTCTGAGGGGGAAGATTCAAATGTCTGCAACACTTAATGCCTTCCAAACTCCAGCTGAATGGAAGATGAACAAACAGGACAAATCAGGGTATTGTACTTAGAAGTTTGGTGGGTTATGATTTGTTATCTTTTTTTCCTTAAGTAAATCCAGAGTTTAGATGTTGCTGTGTTGGAAAACTAAAATTACACGGTACCATACACAGATCTCCTATGGATAGTACGAGTTGGCATCTATGTGTGTGCATGTATTTGTGTTGTAATTCAATACATAATGTCATCCCAAGCTAAAAATGTTTACAGACCTTCTCAGACAGAAAGTTTTCACATCAGAAAGAGGACCAATTGTAATGTGTGGCAGCCAGAAATAGCGAGATATGGAACATCAAAGAAGTTAAATTGATCTTCCTGCCTTCTGTTCCAAATATCGCTGCTCCAAAGCTAGTCTCCCTCTCTTTCTGTCTCTATGCTCACAAGTACACGGTGTTTCTTGTCCCCACCAGCATGCACTTTATGCTGTCTTTGTGACCACCCTCTCTCTCCATTTCCATACGTCTGAGCTACAGTCAAAGGTTTGGATTAACAGGAGCAGAATTTTGCACAGGTGGGCAGTGATACTGTGAAATGCAGTGAAAGCAAAGAAACGTGGACCATTAGCTTGTGAGCAACCACAGACACTGGGATTTCAGTGTGCAGTAGGGCTGAGGCTAAACTTGGTATCATAACAAAGCGTGGGTCTAAATAAAAACTGCCTTAAACTCCCAGGAGGTTTGGTTCGTCTACGTGATGACAGTTGTTAGAGAGTAGCTCTCCTACAGAAACAACCATACCAAATATAGTGTGCTGGAGTAAATGCAAGAGGCAACACTAGAAGAAAACTAAAAAAGCTTTGCTTGCTCTCTGAATGTGACCCTATTTCTGCAAGAGGCTCTGCATACCATATCTGAAAGATTTTGTCCCTTTAGCTCTGTGGTTCCCTCAGTTATTTATACAACACGGCCGTTTTCAGAAGCTCCAGGTCTTTCTTTAGTCCATGCTTTGGGCTGGGAGACTCCATGTACCAGCCCCAGAGAAGCTGGTGAGCAATTTTCTCTCCCATATGACTGCCAACTGCTTTGAAGGGAGGCCACCAGGAGACTCTATTTAAGTAACCGTTTTGCTGATCTGCTGTTGATCAGTTGCATAGCTAGTCTTGATTTAGCCGTGGAGTCATGCAGGCAGCAAGATGCAACTAGCAGAGGAAGCAGCCAAACACAATAATGCAGACATTTGCCTGCTTTACTACGATAGTGTATTTTCTGGCAGCTTCTCTTCTGCCTTATTCCTCCCACTCTGCCCAGGATGGCAGGTGGGTCCCTCATGCAGCTGCTGTGAGCTGCAGGAACTTTGCAGCCATGTACAGACTGCAGGACCTGCAAGACAGCAAAGTGTGACCTTGCCTGGAAACCTAGGTATACCAAAGCTCTCTCTGTCCTCAGAAGGCCCAGATTTTCACCAATGAGTTTCAAAGCACAGGATGCAGAAGCACTTCCAAGGTTGCTTCTAGGAAGATTCATTCCTTAGATTTTTTATTATGCTTCCTCCTCTGCATCTTCTTTTCTGATGTTGTTGTGTTTGGAGCCGTTCAAATTTTAGCACACAAAGCAGAACTCAGCAAACCCCCTTGTATGTAAGTACAGAACCCTGACTAGAAATGGTTTCAATTGACACTGGACCAGCTTTCACCTGCTCCTTTCAAGCTACCCTGAGGAGTGATCTTGTGGGAAGATCCTGCAACCAGCCGAGTCTTGGTACAGTGTCTTAGCAAGCCAGACAGACCCACAGCCACGTTGCTAAATGCTGCTGCTGGGCCGTGAGAGGGATAAGATGTCCGAGTGCTTTTGTGTCCCCACAAAATAAGAGGTTCCACTCTGCAAAATGCAGGTCTTGTTTCTTATGGGGCAGGGACAGAAACTGCCACCCCACGAGCAATGCCTTCCCTAATGACCCTTGCTATAACATACCCCTATGGCTGCCAGTAGGAGTTGTGCCTGAATAAAAGCTACTTTATTAGAAGACTTTGGACCGCTACAAGAGGGGATATGTCCTAGGGGAGTTTGCACGCCTCTGAGCGATGGCTGTGCAGGCTGTGCTGCCTGTAGACACCAGCACTGTGGAGCTCACCTGATGCTTAAAACATAGTCAACAGTCCAGGCTATAAGCCCACACCATTTCATTTTAAAATTAAAGTAATTTTCTGAGTAATAGGAGCACATTCACACTTGGAACTGTAGAGCACTTAGCATCTTTTTTGATTCCAGTGCTAGAGAACAAAAGAAGGGAAAAAACACGCCAGGAAATATTGTTTCTTGGCTGAACTCTTATAGACCAAGTTTTGGTCCAGAGCGGGTTTTTTGCATGACTCAGTGGTAAATTTCTCAACAAGGAGCTTTATGAGATAGAGGTAATACTGTAAAAACCGTTTAACTCTAGCTGGGCTGGAGGCAGTTTTGAAAACTTTTAGCATCTTTTTTTTCTTTCTCACAGCAGTGCTTGTAAATGGATTGAAACCTTCCTCGGGGATTTCTGTAACAAAGTGGGTAAAAATTTAAGTGCTTTGTAATCTCTATGGGAAGACTTAGTATCAGGTAGAGTAGATAATTTGAATTACTTAGAGCAATCATGCTTTTGAAAGCTTTACTTCATTCTTGTGAAAACTAGTTTGTAGAAAAATTACGTTCCGAAATCTACTTTGCATGCTCCCCTAATGAACTTCTGATTTACATGTGGTTTGTAGATATGACTTCTCTCTCCTAATGTAGTTTTATTCCATTTATTCAAGGCAGATTTCTGTTTTAGGGGGAAATATTATGTAGTATGGATAGCCGCTGTGGAGGAATTACTGCAAATATCTCATTTGTAACGCTTTTGTTCTTCCACTCAGGAACCCCACATCTTATGCCTCCATGGAGGAGAGGATATTGTGCTTGACTTATTACCAAGCCTAAAGCATTCTTAAGATTGACTGCAACTAATCACTAAAATATGTCTTCTCATTTTGGGACTGCTGTGACTCTTCAACACGGGAAAACTGGTTCCTACTTTTACCTATTTTACTTCTAATTTTTCTCCCCACAAAGGCTAGGTCCAGACTTGTGTGCTTTCCTCATCAGCATGCCCATTAATGTCATCAGAACTAAGGACATGAGGAGGATGAGACCAGTACCTGACAAATGAAAGCGTGCTGGTACAAGGCTTGAAACCAATAGTGACCAGACTTCAGGCAAAGAATTAGGGAAGCTGCTGAAGTCTCTACACAGGTGTCGACAGCAGTCCCAAGGCGCATATGAAAGTGTCTTACGACCCAGCCTCCTCTCCCCCATCCCTGAGGATGCAGCTTCCACCATGACACATCCCATTTTTGCCTCTCCAGGTAAGGCTGGGATATTGGTATAAGAGTTGGGCAATTTTTATTGTCTTTTGATATATAGTAACTATGCTATTTTTTCCATTCTGATTTTTTTTTTTTTGTCATGACAGTCACTGCAGTCAAATATCTGTGTTACAATCTACTTACATAGTGTTTTCCGATTATTTAGGACTACAGGCTAGAATTAGTAGTTTATTGAAGGACAGCACTAAAGAAAGGGACATCAGATACTGTCCTATGGTTTGGAAAACTGGCCACTAATCTAATGCTGTTACCCAACAAGCCATTCTGAGTTACAGGATGGAATAAAAGCCATCTCAAAAAAATAAATGAAATAAAGTTGTGCTTCAGGGCATAAACAATCTTTGAAAAAGGTTGGGATAGGAATAATATCCCCTTCTGACACATTACTTTATAATTACAGAATGTGGGACTGCTTGCATCTTTCTCTGAGAAGTCTTGTGCTGGCACTTTTAGATACTAGGTAAGTAATTTTTTAAATTTATAGGTCCTTCAACGTCTTTTAGTGGAAATACAGGCTGTCAAGGACATTTTACACAGGTCAATTGCTATGTAGAGACCAAGAACTTCATTTCTTCAATCACTTTTCATGACCACATTAGAGGTAGTCCACATGCCCAGGGACCGATGAGCCACGTGATGAAAACCACAAGACAATTCAGAAAAGGAATCAGATTCTGTCTGACAGTTTTCTGACACCTGTCTTTAAATCAAGGCTGGACTTTTTTTCTTTTTCTTGCAGATGACATGCTTTGATTCAGCTAGAAAATACGAGCTTGAGGAAAGAACTTAAAAGTCTGTGGCAAATCTATAAGGACTGATGTACAACATGATTATAATGTTTCATTCTGGACTGAAAATAAACAATTCTACAAAGTTCCATATTTCTATGAAAATAAAGACATAAATCTACAACCATGTTGGCAAACAATATGCAGACTTCTCCCAGGGAACATCTGCAAAGAAGCCTCACACCTGCAGGAAGGGTGTTCCCAGGGTGATGTCACCTATGTGTATCACAAATTTTCTCCTTTGCTGCTCAGATGAGGGTTTTTAACGATTGCCTCCCATTTACTGCAAAACATTTCATTGCTGAGTAACTCGAGACTTCTTCACACTGTTTGAGTTTGATGGCATGTACCAGTAATGCAGAGGCCTTTCTTTCCTGGGGGAAATTAAGAAAATAATTCATTCTTTCACTCAGTAACTCAACTGAATCCAATTTGAATTCATTCTTTTAGGAAATGTGTTTAGCTAATTCGGTCAAATTAAAATATGAAAGAAAAACATCAATAATGCTGACCACCTTGACATCACAATTCTTTGTTCTTTCATACCGTTCTTCCTCCAGTGAAAATTTTCTTTTGCAGAGGGGGAAACTAGCAGAAAGCCTTAGAAGGATTAAGTCACAGCTGCAATTTCTGCGTATTACTAAATGCTAGCATGTATATATGTACACAAAAAACCCCTCACCTATACACTTCTTATGTTGATTGTGGTTTTTGGTTTCATTTGTGAGCTTTTATTTTGAAGTTCTTTTCCTTACATTGACTTTAGCGTGTATTTGTTAGATGCACAGAAAAAGATGTTATAACAGGACGGGAGTGTCAGCTGCACTCAGTGTCCTTAAGAGACAAAGAACAAATATTACTTGGAAATTTCTGTGGCACGGGGCCTTCTCAGTGGCTGCTGAGCTCATCCCTATTCCTCGCGTGTGGTTGTTAACACAGGGACACATGAGGGAACAGCCCAGAACTGGAGGGGCCAGGACCAAAGTGAATATTGATTCCCTTCTTCCTTGGTGTGACTGGCAGCTTAGAAAACATTGATCACTAGGGCAGTCTTGAGAGAAGGCTGGATGAATTCGTGGAAGAGGAAACCCACTGAGAGCGACTAAATACACTGAATACGAGTCTGGCTCAGGATGCGTCTGGGCCACAAATGGCTGCAAAGTACTTGGAGGAGAGGGGAGATGGTGCTTGGCCTTGCCTCCTTTCAGCATCAACTTTTGGGCGTTGGTGTTAGCTGTTCTTATTTCATGATGCTTTTATTTACTGTTGGAAGGAGGTGAAGACTGGAAGCCGCCCAGGACACTGGCTGAATCCAGCTGAGAGACCCCTCTTTCCCCAGGGCTGGCTGCAGCACAGAGTATTGACCAGCGTTGCAGCTGCCTGGTAAGTGTCTGCTTCATAACCAGAACCAATTTTCCAAAGTGCCTAAATGGCTTGAAACTGCAGGTTCTGTTGGCCAAGCTGAACTGACTTGCACATATTGGGAAACTGCTTCCAGTTAGCTTTCTCTCTTTTTATCCCTCTCCCTGTGTTTGGGCATTTTCAATGATGCAGAAATATACCATTTTTGGTATGTTATATAATATAGAGATAATACATATGTAATATAGAGTAGCTCAGCTTCTCTTTATTTAAGCAGATGAGGAATGAGGAGCTTCAAACTTTTACAGAACTGCACAAATACTTTGAAATATTTTAACTCAAGCCACTCTTGCTGATAGGAAACCTCATATTTCCTTGCTAATTTTCAGAGTTACGTTGTCAGGTGATCCTTTGTCCCTGTATGCATAGCACAGTGGATGGATAAATTGCAGCAAAAGGAATTACATGTTGCATTTAGAGGCAAGTATCAACTTTAAAACATTTATCTGCCTGCCAAAACTTGGCAAAACAAGAGGGTAGGTTCAGCTCAGTACACAGAGTAGTTCCTCACTGCCTGACTCTCCTCCCGGCTGCCGGGAGTGACTGGCATGTCAGGTAGTACATGCTAAGCAACAGCCAAAAAGCACTTCTTTGCTTGTAAAAATGAAACAAACTCTTTATTGAAAAAAGCTATTTTCAGAGGTACTGCAGCTGCAAATAGCTCTGTAGCTGTGCTGCTCAGCCATCACCATGCAGAGCCCAGGGGCCCGGCAGAGGCCAGATTTGAGTAGTGTTGGTCGATATGTGTGTAACAGGGACCTCTGCAATCCCAAAGAGGCACCTCCAGCTGCCTTGTGCCAGAGCATCCTATGGCTGCCTTTCCTCACTTCTTCATTACCCAAGCAACAAACATTAACATGAAACAAGCATTAACAGAATATACCTATGTAATTGTTCACAGCCTGTAATTCAGGAGAGCCCCTGGGACAACCTGTGCTATTTCAACATCCAGTTCTTTCCTGACTGATCAGCAACTCTTGTTTTGTGTTGGTAAATCTTTCAGTTTTGGCTTTGCCCTGCCGGTAGCATCCATTGTGTAGATGGTGTTCTCTCCTGGTTGGGCTGCAGCTGGCCGCCCCCTCATGAGGAAGAGTACTGATTTTTCAAGGCTGTGGTGATCTGGTGTTATGGGTGCTGTACAATGTCAGATAGGAGGTCTCAAATAACAGTTCCCTGTCTGTTCAAGGTCTTCCCAGCATAATCTCCTCGTAACATTCTCCTCTTGGTCTTGAGGGTAGTATCAGCTGCTCAGGTGCTTTCACACGACAAGGTTTGTAATATCTGCCCAGTGCCGTGGGTTATAACAGCAAATGATATGGCTTCTAACAAACATCTCCAGGGTTTCCTCAGACTTTTCAACCTCTGAATAATTTTCATTCATCCTGTGGCCTGTATCTGTCTATACTACTTTAGAAATGACAGTACTGGTGATTTTGGCATTAAGGATTCCTGTGAGGCTGGTGCAGGGTTGGTAAGAGGCTGCCCCAACCCTCCAGGGCCAGGAGTAATACATCCTTGCTGTGTTTGGACTGAAACTGGAGAGCCTTTAGAAGGGTCAGACAGACATGCACATGATCTGGCTTTCCTCTTTGCAGATGTACCCCTAAAATTCACATCAAGCTCTGACTTTTTGTTGCACACTCTTTTATGCAGTGTATCCTGTCCAAGATGACTGTAATCTGTCTTCTGTCTTATTCAGATCCAGCTCTGTCTCCTGCTATTTTAACTCCCCTCCCAGGAATTCCTGTTAGGCAGACTTTTCATTCCATTATTCAGCCTCAAATCACATTTCACCATTGTTTTGCCCCAAATCAGAATTGCACCTTCAGTCCCTTCACACCTATGTCTCCCAGAAACTAGAACGCTGCTCTGAGGTGGTCAGTCTCTGTGAAGTTGGGGTAACGAGCTGCGGTGACTGTACATGTTTCTGTTATTAAAGCAAACAGACCCATACAGTGTTTTGTTTTGTTTTGTTTTGTTTTTTTCCAGGGGTCAAGTATGCTGCCTCCCTGCCAACTTGCTGTTTTCCCTGTCTGACATGGTTTGCTGTGGGCACTCATGCTTGGCCAGAGGATATGCTCTATGGCTCTGCTCAGGCAAGCCTGTCCCCCATGTGTCCAGTGTATGTTGGATGAATGATGTCAGATCTTTGCTGGAACTACTGAGTGGCTATTTAAGAAAACCCCTTGGAGTTAGGACAGGCACGTCCTGCAGGGCTTATCACGGGCAGCAGGTTGTAGCGATTGCCAGACCCTCCCTTCTGGGCTGTAAAGGTTTTGCAGACAGACATCTGCACAGCATGTCCTGCTCGCTGTATTGCCAGAGACATCACTGGGCAGTACCCTCTCCTCACCTAAGAGCTTTGGGGTCCCAGTGACATGTGTTACAGTTGTCTGAGCACTCAGCAGTGACTTCTTTGTGATGCTACCTAATTTCTCCAGGGCTGGATTCGTTTCTCTCAATAATTTCACCTGCAGGCTGGAATCCCACAAGCAACACTGTTTGTAATTAGGGGTACCATAATGTCTCCAAAGATACGCATAGTGTCAGAGATCTTATATCTGAAACATAAGGCTCTATTGCCCCTTATTTTTGTTCTCGGTTTTGAACACAATTACTGTGTCCCTCTACAGTCTTGTTCTGTCCAGGTCAAGTCTTCAAATAATTTTCTCAGTGGTTCAATTGTTCCAAGTATTATTTTGAAAATAATCTCTCTTAGGTCATTTCTTGTCCTCCTTGCTCAGTGAGACAGTAAAAAGTTTTACTTCCATGTTTTCGCAGTGTCTTTCACGGACAACTCCATGTATTGATTGAATTCTTCCCTCTGCTGAATGTGTGTTCACATGGAGACTTAAAACTAGCTTTTTGAGCTCGCAGTGACCCGAGTCCCTTCTGGCAGCTAGCCTGCTCTGTTTCCAGGCTGTCTGTCTTTGCCTGGGCGATGGGGCAGTTCATTAGTGAAGCTGCTGCAGTGACACACGTACCACACTGGCTGATGACATAAGCTTGGTCCTACCTCTTATAAAGGGACAATTTATCTCCAGCTGCAGGTCACCCTCTTGCTGTATGCTTCCTGATGCCATCTCCGAAGGCTTCCCACATAGATCCTGTGCCTGGCCCTCCCTCCTCAGGAACTGAGCACACAGAAATACTTGACTAAAGGAACGCAAAAGCAATTTCTGCTATCCTTTATGGAGCACCACCTCTACTTGTATTAGTAAGAAAGAAGTTCTGTTAGGGCGTAGCAAGCATCCCTTAGGCAGCTGTGGCAAATTGGAAGCATTTAAAGGTGGGCAATGTCCTAATATCATCTGTTGGAAAGGACTTTATGTTCCATATATTTCATGTTATTGCCCTGAAAAACTAAATGAGGAAGCACACTACTAATTGAAGTGCTTATGGAAATTAAATCCATGTTTAAATGAATTTAAAATTTTTAATGCAAAATTCAGCAGCTAGAAATTTTGCACCAACTTCTACTTAATTAAAATTAATAAGGTTTCAAAGAGTTTTAGTTGGGATAGACCAGGAAAGAATTTGGCCTTAAATGTGTAATTAAAATACAATTATGTTGCAAGGAAGTCATTACTGAGGTTGTACCTCAAAAGCATACCTAATGGGCTATCAAGAGAAAAGGTTTATGCATTTGGTACACCAGCTATATAAGATATAAAAGGATGTAGTCACTGAGAGAAAAGATATTAGCAAGATCATTTATGTAGATAGTAACAGTCCTTTCATGGTCAAATCATTCTGGCTATATTCAGCAAGGGATCTGCTTCATCTTAGGTTGGGATGTACAAAGCACCTCTGCAAGGTTTTTTTTCTGAGACATTTAGTTGTTTCTCAGCCCTCTCCCTGGGCTGTGAGAAAGGGAAGCATCTTTCAAGCAATCATGTCAGACATCGCTGGATGAGGGAAACTTTGGCACTGAAAGAGCTCAGCTGCCCAATTTTGGGAACCATTTCTCAAAGGTGTAGTCAAAGTGAAGTGCCTAATCCAACCCCGGTTAAAACCAGGCAGGGAGCTCTCCTCTTGGTCCCTGTACCAGTCTGTGTGAAACCCTGACCATAGCACCCAGAATGATGGTGTTAGAGCTATGCACCTTGCATATGCACCTGCATTTGCAGGTGTTTTGGTTTACTTTATTGCTATGGTAGACCTATAAAAAAGAATTTAAGAACGATGACATTCCACAAGATGCACAAAACAGATGGGCTAGGGAATAAGGTGGCAGTGTGAGCATAAAACTGAAGCCACTTTCTGCTCTTTGGAGCCAGAACAACCCATCATTAATTTGATATACTTTTTTTTGTTGTTGTGGTGGGGTTGTTTTTTTGTTTTAGGCAGGTTTTTTGGTAACGTGAAAGGTTTTGTTTCAAAATCCACTGAAATCAGTGGTGTGGTTCCTGTTGATTGTACTGAATTTGGGCTAGGTTCATGGAAATAAATGCATTATCTTTTAAAAGAAACCATATAGGTAGTCAAAGATTCAAAGTTCACAATCCCATTGGGATCAGCTCTTTTTCAAAGGTTCAGAGTCATGGATTGATTTGAACAATCTGGAACACATGGATGCAACCTTGAATTCAAATCGCATCAAAAGGATTTGCTTGTAAGCTTCTGATTTAACCTCATCTTTTCACATAACTTTCTGAGTTTTTTAACTGTGATTTTTACAAGTACAGTGAGTCCTGCAAAAGAAGTGTGGGAGAGGAAATGTGAGTCTTTCAGCTGCATAGTGTCCCCTTTGATACACTACAAAAACTGGTGTAAGTAGCCTAATGTTTTAATGAACAGAAATATGTTCCTGGCAAAGAAGTGAATTTAGCACTTAGTGAAAGGCACTCTGCTGAACTGGTGACATTCAGTTCATAATCAAACTTTTATTGTTAAAGAGAAATTGCGGTCACACCCTTTGTATTGAAGATTTAGTTCAATGAAATAAAATTCTGTGACAGTAATTTCTCTCTACCCTTAGATTCCCTACAGCAATGCTTGTTAAATGGATAAGAAACACATAGAGCTTGACCTAGCCTCTCTCATGCCACTCATGTCTTCACTGACTAATACTCAACAAGAATGTTTTCAAGCACCTTTTTTCATTTTTAATGCAATATAGAAGATGTGCAATTGTCAGTGTTGTGGTACTTCATCATCTAAAATGGTTCCCACATCAGAGCTCCTGAAGAAGCCTGCAAAGGAGTGTTTCATATACAACATTATCAGCACTTGTCAACAGGTCAGGCCTGAGTGAAGTCAACCTTCTGTGGCTGTAATAGCACAAGCACTTCCTTCCCTTAAAGTGTTTCTTTCTTTCCCCCAGGGTCTTGTAGTAACATACCTGAAAAAGCAGCCTTTATATCTTCCTCAAGCTAATTAAAATACAGATTCAAGCAGATGAGCAATGCAATATTGCTAAAGTGTCCGTTTGTTAACTTGTCAGTCTCTGAAGAATTTCCCAGTTCGGTCGTGACTGAGGTAAGTGGCACCAGAGCACTCAGCCATGGAAACCACAGCTGGAAAAAAGACACCTGTGGCAACCACAAAACTCACAAGGACTGACACGGGGTGACATTAATTAACAGTATCAAATAAATGGAGAAAAAATATGCTCCCAATCAAAAGGTCACTGAAAAGCCACACAAGTTTGCCCTATGGTGAGTTTTGCCTTTTTGTACCCATATGAAACTTTTTTTTTAATGCTTCTAGGGTGGGTGGTAAAGTTTAGCAGATAAAATTAATGGCCTGAAGTATACAGCTGAGACAGGCAAGAGGCATCACTTACATCCACACACTATCAATGTCAACATATTGTGAGTATGACTTGCCTCCTTCAAACCACCACCACTGCTCCCTCCCAGCTGGAGGCACTGGTCGGGCAAGTGCTGTCAAACAGAGCATCGTGATGGCCAAATCCCATCAGGTGCGGACAGAGGCTGAGTGGAAGCCATCCAAACCTTTTCACCTGTATTTTACGCCAAGTGTGGGACAATATAGGTATTCACTGACTGATGCCTATGCCATTCAACTCACAGGATTGTTCAGTTCCTTTTGATTTATATGTTGTATCACATACACAGCTTAAAAACTGTATCTTCTGTCTAGGCTTTTAATTTGCAAGTTATGTTGCAAATGCATGAGGGGTTTATGTCCAAGAATTTCAGGATTTGTCATTAGTTTTACACAGGGACATGGGGTAATGCCTACTTCCTTTTTTCTTTCCTTTCTTTTACTCATTAAAAGCAAAACACAAATCTGTGCATTTTAAAGCAGCTCTCTGAAATTGCCTGGCCATATAATCACAATCTATCGGACCAAAAATTAAATCTAAAATTAGACATAAAAATCACAACATTACCAATCCAGGATTTAAGGCTTACATTGCTGTGAATTTCTAGGAAAATATTTAAGAATCAATTTAAATGCTAATGAACTGGTTTCCCATAAAACTAGATAGTAGTCATACTGAGTTGCTACATCAGAGCCATAGTATTGGTCTTTCCTTCATTGGACTTCACTTGTGACATTATGTACATAAATTTGCCAGTGTTGCTGTCTATCACAGACCTATGCACCACACTACAGCAAAAAGGGACTTCCCTGAAACCCTAAAGAAACAAAGTTCTCAAAAACTGAAGTCACCCATATGTACTTTTGAAATCTGATTGTAGAGCCTGAGATGAACTCGTGGAAACCCTAGGAAGACGTAAAGGCAGGAGTACTTGTCTCTTCCCCTCCTAGTGGCTTGCTATGTTCCCCAGATTTGCCTATGGGTTATATAGTTTGGTCCCCTATAGTTTGGAGACCTCAAAACAGTCCTACTTGGATTCCTCTGCCAGCTTTGTGCAGTCTCTTTGGGTTGCAATTTTTCAGGGACCCCAGCTGAAAGAAGATGGAAGGGGAGGACAAAGACGCAAACCCTTGTTAACCTGGTTGGAATATAACCTGTAAGACAGAGTTCCAGGGAACCAGATACTTTACAAGCCCAGCAGCTGCGCAATATACAATGCCATCTTGTTTATTCTGTATTTCTGCTGAGGTCACACCCGAGAGAGCTGCATCATGGATGTGGCTTCCCCGTGCTAAGTGTCAAGCGCCCAAAGACAGCAGGGAAACATGGTCCCTGCCAGAAGGCACTCCTGCTAGTGAGTAGAGACACCTCAGCTTTCCTTCTGCAGGCAGAGGGAGGTATGGGGCACCATGGCCACCCCCCCTCAATGTATTGGTGAGCTCAACAGCCTTGGATGGGACTGAGGTACAGGGAGGTCTGCCTGCATCACTTCTGAACAATTGGAGGCTCATTTTCATCATGTTGATCATTCATCACATTGATTGTTAGTGGGTTTGGAATTTAAATATTAAAGGACAGCCTCAGAGTAAAACAGTCAGAAACCCTAGTCCTATTTCATTAAGAAAACATCTGGGGGCTTTTTTGCCCTCTCTCCTGAACAAGGTTTGAAAAGACAAGTTATCCTCATAAAATCTTATAAACGCCCACAAGACAATTTTGCTTTGAAGTATCAATGTGACAGGGCAAAAGCAGAACAATTTGATACTAATGATTTCAGTCACCATCCTAATGCCTCATGTTTTAAAGATCATTTTGCAATAAAGACATCATGATTTTACAGTCACATTAGAATAATAAACTGTAGCACTTACGGAGTACTTTTCCTCTAAAACATGAAATAAATTGGAGCAATAAGTGTTTTTCTCATTTTAGAGTTGGAGAAACTGAGGCCCAAGGACATGACCCTCTCACAGCACAGTCTGGGAGAACCTCACCTGCCTCCTGCTTCTGAGGCTGCCCTTTGGGTCATGCTGTCCCTCACCTCCTAGTTCAGACAAGATGACTGATGACAACTCTCTGCAGGAGAGATCAGATGCAGGTTGATGTTCTCGCTCCCTTCCTTGTGACTTCAGGCACTTCACTAAGGCATCTCAGATAGGACTGTTGAAACTCCTATTAGGAAAAAATAAAAGTAGAAAGAAGTGACAAGATCTATTCACAATAGACAAGATGAATACAATTCGCCAGAACACCTGATAATCTCTGGAGGGGAGGTGTGGTGGCTACAAAGCCATCTTTCCCCATCATTTTTGCTGGAACATTGTCTGTACCTTCATTTGCGCAAGAGAAGTAGCAGTGTTGTCCCCAGCCTGGGTGGCTGCAGCTTGCCCTGGTCCAACCAGAGGCTCCATTGCCGGCATTATGGGCACTGACAGGCAGGGACCACACAGACACACAGCTGCTACTGAGCACTTCTTCAATTGCAGGGAGCATGAGGATGTGAGGCTGCCGATATGTCAGGTTTCTAATTAAGATTCATCAGCCTCCAACCTGGCTCGATTCATTATTCATCTGGAAATTTTCTTCCCTAACTTTCTTCTTTTCTTTTGCTGTCACCCGCTAAGCAAAGGTATGCATCTCCCTCCCAGAAGCTCCATCGACATCTCTGCTAATATGCAGCTCTCAGGTTGTGACAGAAGAGAAAGCAATGGTTACAAACCAGGTCCCGGAGCACTCATCAATATTTACAGGCATCTGACACTGACTTATCTTAGGCCATCTACATTTAAACCACAGCAATGCAAATCAGGTGCTATTTGCAATGCGAGTCATAAGGATGGGATGTTCTTAGGTTAGCGACTCCACTAGTAGAAGACTCTTCCTCCTGCAGAAATATTTCCTTTTGGTGCTGACCTGGCACTGTAACATAAGTCAGGAAGTCAGTCAGGAAAGGCAATACAGAAGACAGAGTGGGTTTCCTAGCTCGGAAACAGGTGTATGTTGCTTAAAATCTTGGCAGAGGAGAGAGGAGAGGAAGAACTCTCTGCAGCAGTCATTCACCATCAGAGCCTCTGCTGCTCTCTTTCATGGCAGGTACACAGCAAGGTGTAAGCGGTGAGGTGATTTAAATGATTGATTCTGATAAAATGGCTAAAAAGGGTTCATGTGATTAAATAGGCAGGATTTGAAACGAACATTTCACCCTCCACTCTTCTTCTCCAAAACGCGATCCCATGTGTTGCTTGCTGGGGTAGGGTGGGATGGGGTTTGGAAACAGAAGGAAACCCCCAAAAATGAAGCAGTCCCCAGAGGCTCTCATCATGAGACTTCAGAGGAAAGAAAGCTTGTACCGACAGGGACACAATGCCCAAGATGAGGTTTTGTTGCAGGGTGCATGCTGGGGAGGAAGAGTGAAGCCTGCCTCCCCGCTGCCCCGGGGAAGGACCCATGGCTGTCCTTGCCCTGATGGTTGCGCTCTCTCACGGCAGCAGCCTGACCTGGGGACACTTGCTGAAAAACTTCCAGGAGCATCAGATGGCACATCAGAGAGCAGAAAGAAATTTCAGCCACGGGATTGCTTCTGGTAGCACCACTTGTTGCCAGTTGAAGCTTGTCAGCCTCCCAAACTGACTTTTACACTCTCCCAGGGAAGATTTTTTAAATTATTTTTTTTAACCACAACAATTGTTATGCTAAGCATCATTTTCAGAAATGGCTTAAAAGATATAGATCATCATTTCATCAAGTTCCTTGGATCTGAATCTTCATCTTTAATTGTCTTCACATGATTGAGGAACGCATCCAGGGCTGCTCTGGGAGTAGAGGTTACCCTTGTGAATAAGGAAAAGTATCATGAGTATGGAGATAATTTCACTACATCTTGGATGTGTGAGATGTGGGAGGACAGCCCCCCCCTCTTTTTTGCCTCTTGCTTATGTTGCCGTGTATGAAAAGTTATTTCCAAATGATGAAAGTGTTTGCCAGGAGTAGACAGGTTGTTATGAATGGCATCGCTTTTGAATTCTGTTTATAATTAGTCTCCTTCCCTTCCCTGTGTGCTTTTCCTCCTTCTTTTTTTTTTTTTCTTTTTATTTTTAGGGTCTGTATCTAGTACATTTCTTCCCCTTACGTGAAAGACTTAATAGTCCATTGCTTGATTTCCATGTTAATTAAGCACGTGGCTTCTCTCAATAACTGCCACATCCTCGCTTACTGAATATGTACTTTTGTACCCTTAGCAATGATCTGATAACATTACCAGAGCAAAATAAATAGAACAAGAAGCTGTGGGGATTAGATATCAAGGAGGACACTATAGGGACCATGTTAATTGAGGTGATCAGCAAGATTAAGATAAGTCCTGCTGCTTCCTCGTATTGGCCTTAATGGCACAAGGCAGAGCCCAAAGCACTTTACCTGCTGTACAAATGTGGTTAAGTCGCTTTCTTCCCTAGGGTGTGTAATCTAATCTTCTAGATAAAACACTTAGCAGAGTGAAACCAGCTGGTGTTAAAATCTGTAT
This sequence comes from Calidris pugnax, assembly GCF_001431845.1. Lineage (NCBI taxonomy): Eukaryota > Metazoa > Chordata > Aves > Charadriiformes > Scolopacidae > Calidris > Calidris pugnax. The sequence continues at coordinate 2,990,174 of NW_015090810.1, forward strand.
TTCTAAGATACGGCACCTGTGTAAGGTTTTAAAAACTACTAAAAATAGTGAAGACCAATAAAAGTTGAATTTTGGCATGTATGTGCTTACATACAGAGATAGAAATGTGTGGATGTTTGTGGGGAGTGTGTGAGTTCACAGGCTGGCCTGAGCTAGGTTGCTACTGCTCCAACTTGAAGAGGGAGGTTTCCCCAGGCTTTCTCCAAAGATCTCTCTAAACTGTATTCTCCTGGTTTTCTGATAGAATCCACAGGAGTGGGGGTGCTACAATTAAACATTATCATTTTTAAAACAATTATTCCTTCTTTAAGAATATTGACTTCTTTCCTTTTTCTTTTTTTTTTTTCTTTTTTAAAAAAGGAGTCTTCTTTCTGCAATTAAAATGAAGCAGCAAATGATTTTGCATAAATAGGCTTTGAATAATGGAGCTGTTGTCAAGAAAAAAAATAGGCACTACTCAAACCTTTTTCAAATCAATTCTTGACAGAGTTCTTCAAACGGAGATAAACATTGCTGGTGTAATGATTTGCCACATGACCCTGCACTTGAAGTGCCAAGCAAAGTGAAAAATAACACACTCAAACAAGAAAAAGTGCTGATTTTGATTCCCAAAATAATATTTTTCTAGCTGGAACTATTTCTGCTATGGGCTAACATGCACATACAGGGAGAAAGTTAAGGTTTTCCTTCAGCAATATATGACATTTCCCTCTCAACTAGATAACTGAGAGGCTATTTGGGCTCACAAAAAACACTTCTGCACATCTGGGAGCAATACAGCTCAGAAGCAATTCGGGAGAAAAGATAAGTCTTGCAGTCGAGGCAGAGGATTAAGACGGAGAGTTCAGTTGGACTCTGCTCTGCCTGACCTCCGAGCCAGCCTCTTCCTCCCTCTGAGCCTCCGGCTCTCATGGTGGTTATGTGGATCGGGGGCTCCTCTGTGGCCAGAGACCCTCTTCCATCTCAACCATCACCAAAGCCCGTGTTTTCCATGGATTTATAGACTGACATGAAGAGTTTGGGTAGCAAGCAGGAGGAACTGAAAATAATCACTGATGGGAAGTAAACAGATCTAACTGGCCTACTGAAACCACCTGGAAGACTTGGTACGAAGGCAGTGTTAAAAGCAGTGGATAAAAGCTGTTTGGGCAGCACACAGGCTGTAAGAGTGGCACATTCTCCACCATCTGGGGACAGCAGACATCTTGGAGGCAGCAAATCTCCACTGCCTGGGAACTGCTTCATAAACTGTACCTGCCTGTGAAACCAAACTGGTGTCCTTTAGAGAGGTGAGAGAGACCCAGTCCGGCTTCAGACTGGTGTCCTCCTGTGGCACTGGGCTGTGTGGCAAGGAAAACCGTGCCAAAGCAGAAAGCACAGGCCACCTAGGAACATCTGCCATTGCTGTCCCGACAAGCTGTGTAACTCCAAGTACTGCGTAGCTTGGTACTTAAAGGAACTAGTTTCCCAAACTGAGAGAAGTTACAAGTGAAACTGAGTGTAAAAAAATTATTAGGAGGAAGAACATATTAAATGGCCAAAAAGCCATTACTTCACACTAAAGGAGCTGCATAATATTGGTGAAAAGCCCATTCTCCTTCAGTGGAAGAATGAAGGCAGGAATAATGAATTAAAAAGCAATATGCAACATATGGGAAAAAGGGGGAGGCAATAAAAATCCATATAAATAAGAGTTTATAAAGTGTAGAAAATTGATAAAGGATACTAATGACATCAGAAAAAACATCCATGGCTGGTCAGGCTTTGTTTAAGAAAAAGAGTTTCTTGAAAACTTACAAATAGTAGCAGAAAACCTATCAGTGTCATAGTCTCACGAGCAGCTGAAGACAGCCAATTCATTAATATCAATGAAGAAAAACCCCAAACTGTTCAACAATTATTTCTGCTCTCTATTTGTAATAATGTATTTTCTGACATATTACTAATTAAGAAAAATCTTGAACAACTTGCAGTAGGGTTAACCATTTTTGAAATCTGAAGGTCCACAAAAGGGGCCTCCAAGAGTCAATGCAGGATATTTTTAGCTTGTGTGTGTAAATTTTTAATAAGTCATGAGATAATGGGTAAATCCTCAAAGGTCAATGTCAATATTGTGTAAAAATTCCAGGAAAAATGAAACCACACAGTTAAATATAGTCCAGTTCACTTGATAGCCATCCCAGGCAAAGTAATGGACAAATTGAGAGAAGATATAATTAATAAAGAATTAGAAGGTGGGATTATAATTATTACGGCCTTACAGAGAAGGGGTTTGTGATTTCAGACTTCACCTGACATATGAAGCGTGGTTGATAGAAGGTAACCAGGCAGGACCGATCTGTTTAACACACAAGGCTTGAGCTTGCTGGTTGCCCGAGATCAAGGCATCAAAGGCCAAAGCGCTGCTTCACCTTGGTAGCCAAGAGAGATGCTCTAATTGCCTCCTCCAACTGTCCCCTAGCCCTGTGAGGGGTGGGTTGCCCCCATGGCTGGTGCCACACAGTGATGGGAAACACAAAGGAAGAAACACAAGTGCCACGGACAAAGAGTCTAAAATGTCCCAGAGAGGGTAGGAGGTGGAGGAGCCTGGTGGCTCCTGGTGGCCCAGGTGGTGGGTGCAAGGGGGCTGGGGCTGTCATGAAATGAAGGTGTTGTGGTTTGGGCTGGACTGGCCGCTGAATGAACCGCAGATGCTCTCTTTTACTTCTCTCCCCTTCAGAGAAGGGAGAGGAGAGGTAATGAAAGGAAGAGAGAAAAAAGAAAAAGAAACTAAACTAAATATTGATAATAAAATAATAAAAAGAAAAGATAATAGTGTTAATAAGAAAATAATGAAATACATACAATATATACAAAACAATATCGAGCTCCCAAGATGATGATCCCATCACTGGCAGGCACTGGGTAAGTCTCAGACTGGACTCAGCGACGGATGGGAGCTGAACTCAGGAACTAGATTCAGGAATACACGAATCAAAGGCAGACGAACAGAGAGTCCTCCTTGGATGTTGGCCATTGAAGAAAGAGGCTGAGCCTTTGATCCCTCAGGTTTTATACTGTGCATGATGAAGATGGGATGGAATATCCTGTTGGTCAGTTTTCTGTCACCTGTCCTGTCCATTCCTCCCCACAGGTGTGATCTCTCTGCACTTTTCTGCTTCTGATCTTCCAAGTTGGTGCATCTTGGTTAGCTGATCTTGGTTGTTGCAGCAGTAATTATAAGCAGGAGCCTCTCTGCAGACTGTTCCTCAGTAATCGCTATAAACATCAGACCTTATCTGCTAGAAGCTGACACTGTCTGAAAAATAGGCTGTTAATTTCAGAGAATTGGAAGAGGCTTAACTGAAAAGTAAAATTGTTGAAAAGAAAAATGGTTCTGCTTTACCTCAAACTAGGACAGAAAGAGATCAAGAAGTGGACAGGGAGGTCAGTGTGGCAGAGGCAGGGATGAAAACAAAACCAGCAGGCAGGCAGCAGGACAGGGAGCTTAGGGGCAGAATGAGGAATGTCTGATTTCGGGAAGAGCTGGAAGAGCTGCTGGAAGAGCTGCACCCTGAGCAAGGTCCAAGGCAGGGTCCCATGGAAAAAACAGTGGTTGCACCACGACCCACTGCACTGTCACGTGTGTGCAATTCATGCAAAAGGCAAGGCATCTGACTTTGACCGCTGATTTTTGCAAGCATAGAGGTATTTCAAATGGCTTTTCTGTTTTGACTTGTGGTTCTTTAATACAGCAAAGTCATTCAGATAAATAAATAAGGTGATTACGCAGCAGCCTGCAAAGAAATAAATGGAGCGAGGGCGGGAGACAGGGCAGTGTAGGCTGCTTCAGGAAGTGAGGGGAGCGACTGGGCTGTAGGATGTTCAGTTGGCAAAGAAATAAAGGATGGAAAGGAGAGAAGGAAAGGGGCATACAATACAGACTTCAGAAGCTTCATCAAATGTCCTTAACTAGCTTTCATGAAATGATGAGTGTGTGACTGAACTACCCTCCTAAAGGAGTGCTCCAGCAGATTAGCAAGGTATACAATGAAGGGTCATTTTTCTCTTGGAGCTGTTGAAGCCTTTCCTTTTATTGAAACAGTGAATTGCAGATTTTGCTTATCAAAGGTTCAGGTTCTTTTGGAGCTGCTTGATGATGAGCCATATTCTGCCTTGACTTGCATCCCAGGCATCCCCACCAAGTTCAATGACACCTCATGGAGAGCAAAGCAGGACAGACGTTAGCTTGATGTTTTCAACAGTGTTCAGGCTGCTAATGAAGCATGATCTGATCTGGTACATGTTCAGAAACTGTCGCCAGTGTCTGCAGTGAAATAGACTGTCTTTAATGTGAAGATGCAATTGATTCATCAGTACGTCATGTATACAGGAAAGTAGAACAAGTGTTCGCTTTTGTTTGATTTTCTTCACGTTGAAGAGTCACTCAGATAAAACATGCAAGAAATACTTTAGATATTTTTGGCGATGAAAAGGTTGTCTTTTCCCTGACTCCCGCCTCACCCAAAAGTAATGGAGCTTTCTAGCTTGTTAGATAGCACAGGCAAGTTTTAAGACTCCCAATAGAAAATAAAGAATGGGAATTTTGCTTTTATAAGGCAGAATTGCAGAACTGGAAATGATCCATATTTGGGACATACATGCAAGCTGTTATTCAGATCAAAGTATCTATTTGGAGCTGAATTACTCAACAGCATCTATCTATGCCTCTTCAACACCTGCGGATTAGCAATGTAATCGTGTGGAGGTTGCTATAGCTACATCTCTAGAGCAGGTGGAGTTCCTCATCTCTTGGAGCACCATTATGTTCATTCTTTGCAAATAAACCATGTAAGAGTATATTTAAAATGCCACCCTAGAGGCATCAGCCCCTGTCTCTAGCTGACACTCTGATATCAGATCTGTCCTGTCCTTACCCTATCAGCCCTGATTTCTCCAGAAACGATGTCACTTCCATCTGTGCATCCTGCCTTCCCTGTAAATAGATGTGAATGGGGAACCAGGGCCTTGCCAATCAATACCTACTAAGGTCATAAAGCAAGTGCTTGAATTTAAGCTGAGGAGGACTGCTCAAGTTTATCTTGCAGATATGTAGCCTTGCCTCAGGGTTGATGGCACATAAGACTGTAAGGTGGTGCTAGAAACAGCACATAGCAAAACCACCAACCTTCAGCAACAACACTTTCCAGGACCTGTCCAACTGCTCAGACAGGCAGCGGGAGGGCTGGTTGTGATGGTTTTCAGCTGGTTCTTTGTCCAATTCTATTTTCCAGCAACGGCTCTGCTCACTTTCTTTTTACACCAAATATTTCAGCCTTCTTGTTCGGGCTCCCCTGCTGTTTACTATAGCAAAGGGTTGCACAGATGACCTTTCCTTCTAGCTGTCTGTCTGCAGTGACTGGCATAAGCTGTAACCCCTAACCCTCTGCCAGTCAAGCCCACAAAATGCTAACCTGTGTGAAAACTCAGTAGTGATCTCTGTACAAAAAAAACGTGATAGCCTAAAAGAAGAGCCCTGACAAGGAGGAAAAAAATAGACAAGAAGCTAAGAAGAGAAAGTACCAACGAGTAGATAAAAAACAAATCAGGATGCTTTGAGTTGTCTAATTTTGTCATTTTCCTTGTTTGTCTTTTCTCTAGCTCTGCATCAAGTGCAAGCTTTTCATTCCCCAATGAAGGTAGGTAAGAAGAGATTTCTTACTAAAACTTGTCAACAGCAACATCAACAACAGAGGGTTTTTTCCTTCCCTGGCAAATTTTAATTTCTACACTAGCTGAATTTCAGAAAATGTGCCAAACATAGCAATACTTCAGTAGCTTTTCAATAGAAAGCTCCAGTTTTCCTCAGAAAGCAGATGCTTTTTAAAGGGTATCTAGCAAAAATGCCAAAATCTTTGCCAAGCAGTGGAATGACCAGCTTCATCCTCAACACCACTCTATTTCCAGTTATTCCCTTTCCTTCCAGTTTGCTTTTGTCCCTTAAGTTGTGTCACGGATAAACACGCTTTTTAACTTCTTCCACATTCCTGAAATATGTATGCTCCTCGGAGCCTGCTAACTTCTGTCTGCCCTGAAAAGCCGTGTTGAAAAGATTTATTTCCATAAGTTCAAGCAAATAAAAATATGTGATGTTGCTTTGAGACAAATCTGTCTTCCAGGTCAATTAGTGCATTGCGTGCCATAACTGTATTTTTCTCTTTCTTTCTTCAGACTATTATCCTTCAGGCAGTTTCTTCTATATGTTCTTCAGTGTTCTAGTCCCAAATGAAAATAACGAAGAAGCCACTCATTATGAGAGAGACTGTTTAGTGACTGGTCTTTCCACTTACTTCAGGAACGACTGCTGAAAAAGGTGAGCCAGGCAAAGGCAGCATGGAGGAAATCACGTCAGCCTTGCCTCTCTTTTCTTCTGGTGCAGTTGTGGTCATAGCTGGCAACAAAAATATCTCCAAAAGCAGCAATATACATTCTGGCTTTGAAATGGGTCTGGGTTTAAAGCTTGAAAGTGAAGGCAGCTACAGCACCATATGCTGAGAGGTGGCTCCTCCTATCTAGGTGCCGAATTCGCATCAGCAGCAAGCCATCACACAGTGGGAATTAAGCCTTGGTAAACGCACAGCTCAGGGAAGATGTGCCCAGTTGACATCTATGAAAATGGATTAATTTGTTTTTTCAAGGTTCAAGTCCAGAATTAGGGTTTTTTTTGCTCTTTGAGCTGTTTTTTCTTTAAGGGATGTTATGATATGTAAACTGTTAATTTTGTACTACACCAAATTAAGAGTAACATTTGTTCATGATTTAGCTGCCAGGAACTTGAGTTTGCTTTTTCTGGCTTGCCTGGGGAAGAAAAAAAAAAAGGTGCATACAGATTTGCTAAACACACACATGATGCATGACCAAGGTTTTCAAAAACAACTGTAAGCATGGGAGACTGCAGTTTCCCACCCTGAGACTCCTGCAGTGGGCTTCCTTCCCAGAGATCAAGCCTTCCTTAAGACATCTCCAATAAAGCAAATAAAATTTTAGATATACCCCATATCATTAGACATTTTTGAAGCAAGTAACTTTAGCCATCAAAAATGAAGAATGCAGACTTAATAATTGCCGGTGTGCCCCTATTACCCACGACACCTGCAGAGCTTTTTCTGAAGGGGAAAAAACTCTTGCTAGGAAGTCTCCTGGATGATTCTGTTACACAGAAAATAAAAGAAAGTCAGTCTGTTTGAAGTGATAGCAATCAGTACTTAGGCTGAGGCACAATCTTGTTTCTTACCTAAAAAGAAATGCAAAGGGAAGAGAAAAAATGACAAAACATGGCATCTGCCTTTTTTCTGGGGGGGAAGGCAGGCTGGGGGCTGGAAGCTTATCTCCATCCCGCAGTACAGCTTGCAGGCCCCTAACTGGGCTTGGCCATGGACACAGCCAGTGCAATGCCCGGCCCCAAGGGTCTGGTCAGTGGGAGAGCCCTCCCAGTCCCTTGCTAACGTGGTGCATCCACCACCGGCTGCTGGCAGGAGCCCCGGGCAAGCTGGCCGGCACCTCAGGGGCCAAAGAGCTGCTTTGGGTCACCCGTGATTCATGGCACAGCTTCCTCTCTATTTTCATTGCTATGGAAATCGTTTCTTGAGGCAGCCCTAATTTTCCTTTCATCAATCAATTAGGGTCAGGCTTTGCACTGGGTTGTTTGTTTCCCCAGCACTGCTCTGTTTTATATTATTCTCTCCACGACAAATTAACCATAGCTGGACCTGTCTTGAATTGCTAAGGATGTGCTTATATAAAAAGTGAAGAAAAAAAGGAAAAAAAGACATAGTAAGCATGAGAAGCAGGAGTAAATTGATATTTTGAAGGCGAAGGAGCGGAAATAGCAGGGACCTGTCAGCTGTCCAGGGAAGAGGTTGTCCTCTTATTGCCCATCTGGTCAGGTCACACCATCTCCTAGGGTCAGGCAGGCTAACAGTGTGGTGCAAAATCCCTAGCTCCTGTGTGTATTAGTGGTGACACTCCTTGTTATGCTGAGCTACGGAACCAGCCAGGAGCTTTCTGGAAAATTTCAATAATGAGGCTCTCCCTAATCCCTTCACCACAGACTCAGTCAAGCCAAGACTCCTGTGTTGTACACAGGGACATGTCCTGTCAGGGAATAAGAAAAAAAAAAAAGTTCTTTTTTTTTTTTTCCCTACCGGAATAATCTGGTACCAGGAGCTTTGAAATTCTCACATCATGTGCTCCTTTAGTTCAAACAAACTTATTTTACATTTTCCCTCTGCCTTCCCTCTCCTTCTATGCTTCATTGCTGGAACAGTCTCCCATAACACATTAGCAGATTAAAAATAACCTTCTGCCAGCCTTCATCTACTTTGGCCAATTTAAAACTAGACAAACTATCCAAGGCACTGTGGAGTAGAAGAAGCAACATGTGCATGTGTGTGTACATATGGGCTCTGACCTAAAGGGAATAATTCTAATAGCAAGAGGTTATTGTTATTTCCAAGATGTCTGATTTTGCACCCTCCCTTTTCTGCTGCTTTTTTTTCTCTTCTGCTAAGACAATCAGCCAAAGGTCCAGAAAAGTAATAATTACAGTTATTGTGTGACAAGAACAGTGATTTATGAACAACAGGACGCAAAAAAGCCCCGGCAATGCATTCATCTTTCCTGAAGCAATCAGGTCCTAATGATTAAAGCTGAGTGATCAGCTGGGAGACCTACACAGGAAGAGGCAGAGCTGTGTTTTGAATTGGCTCTGGGGGCAGAGGTGTCTTGGAGACTGCTGTGAAAAGGGCTATTAACTGCCAATTTGCACCCCTCACCTCCATATAGAGTATTCTGGGAGGAACTTTGATTCCAAGACATCAGCAAGGGAGCAGGTATGGTCCCCGAGCGAGCACAATGCGTGTGTTGGCTCTATGTGCTTGCAAGGAAATGTTAATATGGTGTTCTTGCAAAATTAAATTAACTACAATGGCTGTATAAAGAGAAGGACGTTGGACAGGAGCAAAAAAACTTGTGGGATATGAGGGGAAGAGGAGCTGTGAGCTGTGTCCTCTTCCCACCCAATGGCTGAATGTCTCAGGGCACCTGAGGTCCAGCCATGCAGGGGGCAGAGGGGGACAATTAGGCAAGAGGAAGCCCAGCACCCCGCTGGACACATGACACTCACCTGTAGAAAGGGCCACATAGCTGGGCCATGTAACCACAATTGCCATCCTAGCTGACAGTCAGCGCTGCTTTTCTCCTATTATACATCTCAGTAGTCACACAAAATGTTTTGTGTAGCAACTGAAGACACAAATCCCTTTAGCAAGGATTTGGAGCAGGTTTTTCTTGAACATTTAATAATTTGCTTCAAAGATCGTTTGCGCTGGTTATTAAGCGGTGTTAACCAGGTTCAATCAATCTAGCAACTGGGCTGGATGGCAAATTACAGAAATTTCTGGGTAACCTGAGCTGACACAAAATCTGTTTCCCCATTGTGCTCCCTTGAGCACATGCAAAAATCAATAGCTCAGAAAGCCCTTCAATGCCTCTGTCCCTGCGTGAACTCAATTTTTTTTTCCAGCTGCTACTCATTTACCTACCAAGGCAGCCAGATGCTTTCCTGAGGATCGCTGCCAGTCTTGCATCATCAAAGGTGAACCGATGTCAAGACACTGCAGAGTACGTGCTGAGAGACTGAGCTTATTCAGGATTGTTTCCCAGATCTTCGCACACATCTGTACTTATTCACCCGTTCACACGATGCTAAAAGAGCAGCTGTTACAGGGAGAACCTTCTCCTCAAACTGATGTCTGCTTCTCCCAGCCCACACCTTCTGCCTCCTTCCCTCTGTGAGATACGCCAAATTTTAGGGCAGACCAAACAACCCTATTCATTTGGACCTAGCCAAGAACTGAACTTCATCAACAGGGCATCTGTGCCACACCTGTAAAGTGAGGAGTGTTTGAAGGATTGTTTTGTCCTCTGCATTGATATATAGCTGTTCATTGCATGTGGAAAAACATAACATCTTGTTAGACAGGTCCTGAAGCACTCTGCTCTCTCATACTGCTGCACGGCTGCATCTCTGGCATAAATCAAGAGCCTAGTCTGATCTAATGCCTTTCTTATTTACTACACAGAGTTTTTAATGATTTATTTAGTGTTGATTTTGGTTTTACCCTTCACCTGAATTTGAAAACAGTGCCTGGCAATGAAGTATTGAAGAAAAACTTTGAGATTGATGAACTTGGTTGGTTTTGTGTGGGGAGGTAAAGAAGATTTCAGCTCTGACAATTGTATTTCAGATCCCCTATTTAGTTAGTCGGTAATTTTCTTTAAGATTTAAATACTCTCTAGGATGGAATTAAAATTGTACTTTTCAAATTTAGTGCACATTAGGACTAGTAAATTCTCTGGTGATACGTTAGCTTGGGGAAAATGCTCATTAATATCTGTTAAGTTTCTTACTATCAATAATTCTTAAGGCCTGTTCCACAAATACTTTGGGTAAAATGCTGAGTAGCGATTTCCTCAGAGCACTTACGATTATTAGGGTGGCAACAGAAAAAAGCTATAGGCTTGGCTTTTTTGATTTGCTCTGCCAAACCACTTAGCAAAAACTACCGGCATCAAGATGGGAGCAGTCAGCTCCCATTGTCCCTCTTTGCACCTCTGAACCGATAACTCCCATGTTTCCTGCATGTGGGGACCAATTATTCTATGTTATTCTTTTAAAATTAAGCATTTCCCTTTGCAGATGAAAATTTTGCCATGATATTTCTCACATTTCAGCATTACTGAACAAAAACAAGAGATCCCAGCAACACCTCTTTGCCCAGCCATGCTCGTGGGCAGAAGGTGGAGAAGTTCTCTGGTCGGTACCTCGGGAGGGAGGTGGCCATTGAGGTGGGGGAATGGAGAAGACATGCCCACCATCCTACCACTTTCCTGTGCAGGTGAATCCTTCAGCTTGACAGGAGTCAGTGGAAACCCAGTCTCTGTGCCCACACGGACTCTGCAGACTTGAGGCTTAATTCTCCTGGACAAACCAGAGGTTTCCTCCTGGTGGGCACTCCTGTAATTTCTCTTTCCAGCAAGCAGCCCTGATTCAGGAAACTTTTTCCACTGGTTGGGTATCAGCTGATTGATCTCGGGGTCCTGAGGAGCTGGATGATGAGATGCCTGATCCATGGCTGTCCACAGTCACATGTTACTTCCTTTCTGAAACAGGGTGCTCCAGCACTGAAATCCACTTATGTATTTAATCATGGACTAACTTTTTGTCTGTTTTCTCTAAGCTGTTGTGGGTTTTGTTTCCAGTAGGCGTATTACTTGATTAATGATCTTTCGGTTAGCACTTGCTCATATTCCATATGGGATCTTCTTGGGTTATCTAAATGCACAAAATACTTAAAACAATGTTTTTCTTTTCTCAGCTCAACTCTGTTTTTAATAGCACAAACTATTTCTCCCCGCCCCACACCCCCCCAAAAAAGAGCCTTTTCTAGCTTGTCCAAAGTCACATTGAATGTCACTCGTGAATCATGTTGTCACCTTGTGCAGTATTCCAAGAAAACAAAGTGTGGACAGGCTCTGTCAGTAAGAGTTTTGTAATGTATTTGTCATTTCTTTTCTGTCTAGATTAAGGGCTAAATTTTGTGATGTAGATGAATTTGTAGACCCCATCTGTCTGAAATCACACCAGCTATTCAAAAGAGGGAGGATGCTTTTCTTTCAACCAATGATAATAGTACTTTTCTGGATGCAGGTCGAAAGATATTTACATCAGTATAAATAAGCAGTGAGTAACTATAAATAAAGAACATGTGTAATAAAATGTTATCATTGAAGTTGAAATTAAAATTGAATCCTGCCAAGCCCTAAACATAGATCATGACAGAAAAATCCAATACACCTTTTTTTTTGGAGGTGTTGTAATTATAGACTAGGTAAAGGAAAAAAAGATTATACAGCAAACATAATTTGTAATGATTTCAGCAACATTTCTGATGTAATGCCATGAAAAGAATGAGTACTTGTGCATGGCATCTACGCTTGCATCTACATTCCCCCTCGGAGAGGTGCCATCCAAAGCACTTACCTTTTAACCTCAGCAATGCCATGGGCTGGATGACTGCAGACCTGTTTCCAAAGAGGATGCCACTCTTTGATGCCCACTGGGTGACTCCTGCCAGGGCTGTCACCTCACCCTGACCCCCTGCAGCCTGGTCCCCCTGCCTGGGGAGAGCCACTGATGTAAACCCAAAGACAAATCAGGAAGAAGTTTTAAAACATGGGGAGAAGCCCCATGTAACCAACAGCTAGGTGACAGCTCACAGACTGTGGTGTTTCTGGAACACCAATTCAACATAGCACCTAAACATAAGTTTGTGTTTATAAAGATGTTATAGAATGCAATCCGGTTGAAATTGCTCTCAAATCTTACTTTTGTTCAACTTATCCTTTGATTTGGGTGATAAAGATGTTTCAAAGGCTGTGAAAGGAAGCAGTATTTCAGATGTGACCTCAGGGCTTCAGCTAAGCTTGGAACAGATGTGGCAGTTCAAGATGGGAAATGACTGGAAGCCCCAGCTGTGCCATCTAAATGGGTCCACGGTTACAGACTTAGTTCGACAACATTTTTCAGAATGGTACTTGCCACTTAGCCCCTCTTCATGGTTGGACTCTATGATCTTAGAGGTCTTTTCCAAACTAAATGATTCTATGATTCTATGACAGGGGGTTGTGCCATGGGGCAACCCCTCCGTGGGGTCCCACCTGCTGTCCATGCCCCTCCATGGCAGTCTGACCTGCCGCAGCTAAGAGATGCCTCTTGCCCCACCATGTGCTCTCCAGGGGGACTCGGTCTCAGCACAGGTCCCACTTGCCCTCCTTATCCCTGGGCCAGGAGATCTGGGCTCCACTCATTTCTTGAAGACAGTCTACCCATGCTGTAACTAACTGCTTGCTGGGTAGTGGTTTTACAGAGAGAGATACATTAAGAAGCCTGAGGGCAGAGGGCTATGTTGACTGTGCCTAAAACCAAGGCTTTCATCTCAAAAAAAGTTTCTGCTTTATCACAGCGGCTTGGTATGAATATTGTGCCCTCCACTGAGAGAGCAGGAGAAGGTTTTGCATCCACCAGGAGCACAGACCAGTGTGGAAATGTGCAGGTGGGCTGAGAAATGCCCTCACAGCCATTCACACCAAAGCAGAAAGGGAGAAAATTCCTGTCCACTTACCGGGAGTGGAATCTCTCGTTGCCTCTCTAGAAAGCAGGGCTTGAGGCCAAAAGCAATTTCTTGCACTTCAATAGCTGAAAATAAAGCTTTAAAAAATAAGAACATGTCAGGGAATTAAATGAGAACCACAAATTTAGTAGGGCTAGTGATTGCCCAGGAGAATATTGAGGAGAAATGTATAGAAAAGAGGGGTTTTCAGACACAGTTAAGTGAATTACTGGTCCCATCCATAACATCTGTTACAGTCCTGGCTGCTAGGTATTTACTTTCAAAGAAATCAGCTTCCAATGCTGTCTGCTGAGGAGCCCTAAATCAGGTGTGAAGATACAATTACTGAAAATGAATCTGTCAGAGCAAATCTCATGTAATCAAGGAGTCCTGTTTGGGTTCCTCTCCCGAACCCATCTTTGCTTCAGGGCTAACCTTAAGCCAATGTTCCTCAAACCCATTGGGAGTGAGCAATGCAGGTGCAAGGCAGATGTACTAAGAAGGTTAACAAAACTTCAAATTATTTGCCATGAGTTGGTAATGGTATCTGGGAGCTAGCCATCCACTGGGAATGTCAAATGGTGTTGTCTTTGGATCTCCATAAAATGTCAGGCTTATTTTAGTGCCAAAAAGCAGACACAGCTTGATGCCATTTCAGGAGCACCGGCAGCTCTTAATAGACATATACCCAGAGCTTCTTACATCTTCATGCACTGGCAGGGGCTTGTTTTGGTAGGGCATCAGTGCACAGTGCATGAGACATGATTTGTAAAGTGACCATGGCTGAGAAATAGGCATGAGATCTTCATTTGCTCCTCTGACCTCAGCCCAGTTACTTGGGTCTCTGAGCAATGAGGTCTTTCTTCATTTAACTAGACCCCTACTTCATTGTGCCTTCCTTCTTGCAGGTGGGATTCCCCTCAACTACTGCTTTCTCTTTGATTTCTGCAAGTTTCTGTAGGAAAAGCTGTATAACTCAGACAAAAATGCTCACATAAAAGTTCAGGTCTGACAAAGGTTTCTAACTTTTTTTTTAAGATGATGTTATATTTTTTCTCTTTACCTCTTTTTTTTTTTAATCAAATTTGGGCAAGGTGGAAATTTTAAATACAAGCCTTATGCTTTACAAGAAAAGAATATATTTTTCTTGCTTTTCTAAAAAAATCCCACTTTCAGCTTTCCATTATTTATCCAAATATTTTTACTCCCCTCTGTACTCCAGACATTTGATCTACATGAGGCAAAACTATGTTTAACCTTGATAGCATTGAAAGAAATAAAATATAAAATGAATAGGTGAAAAGGGACAGTAAATCCTCATTGCAGAATTATCTGCCAGGCCCTGAGTCACGGGAAGATGTCAACAAAATAAAATTTATCTAATATTGATGAGTGTGACATTAATGCACCTGGAGAGAAATAACAACAATCAGCACAGATATTTAGAAAAGATTAATATAGAAAAGACCTTGGGGCTGTAGTGGGTAATGAAGAGCTCAAGAGCTCACACTGGGAGGAGGGCGATCACTCTCCCAAGGTGTAGAGCATAAAGTGGGATCTGCCATGTGACAAAAAGGGAGTGATGAGTGCAGCATTATGCAGTCTGGGCAAGGCTGGAGCCAGAGCAGGGCAAGCATTTTTAAGCCTCACTTTCTAAAAAGGACACTGGAAAGTGGTCGGGGACTTAAGGATGGGCAGGGGGAAGGGTGAAGGGAACTGCGTGTGACGGGTGTGATGGAAAGCAATTTGCAGGGCAGGAGGGAGCCCCAGCTAACGCTGGGAGGAACACTAGTATTTGTGAGCTATTAGGACGGACCTTCCCTGCAGCAGAGATGGTAGAAGGGTCTTGAATTAAAAGTGGAACAATCCCATTTAGATACAAGAGAAATGACTTAATAATAAGGGCTATTACACAGGCAATCGAATAAGCTGTCTGGTGAGCAACTGAACACGAGTCGCTATCGGCAGAAGGTTTCCGAGGGGAGACTGGAAAATGTAGCAGTGGGACCATTGTAGAAAAGGCATCTCAGCATCGTTCAAGCATGGCTGATCCAAAAGGTCCTTTGCCATTGTTTTCATCTGTGGTTCTGCTCATAGGCTGCAAAAAAACTACTCCACACACAACAGAAGAGGCGATGCACTCAGTTTATAAATTAAATCCATCTGCCACACGCGATAAGCCTACACCATGATTGGGACAAAAGGTCCAGCTCTACAAGCCTCACCCCAGCCATCCCATCTGCTTTACAAGCACTTGCAAGATCAGGTCCAGAAGCTGGAGATGCTGCATTCGGAGTCATCCGCAGAGGTGGCTTTTACCACACACGTTTGCAAAGGAAGCTGGCACAGCTCCTGTCTATTTTGAAAGGTTTGCTTCTGGAATTTGCAATGCTTGTACCAGTTAAATACTAAATTATCATAAATGTAATTTACATGTTTCCCAAATAAGGGAATGCAAGTGGAGAAGAGAGTTTCTGAATGTTCATATTTCCAAATTAAAGGAATGTAAATGAGCCTGCTGTTCAATTTAGTGTGTAATGCGTTATTTCACGGTTGTCTCCTTGATATTACAGGCCCTTTTTACATTAGGCGATGTCACATCCCACCCAAATCACCATGAGATAAAGATGTTCCCCTTTAATGTAATAAAGGACAACGACAATATTCCAACAGAGAAAACAGCATGCATACTGATTTGGTACAAATGCACCATCTCTCGCTGGAAATACTCCACTGTGTCTCCTCCATCACAACATGCAACATTGCAGCAAAAAACCCTTCATAGTGAGGCTCCCATTGACTCCTCATCCCTTCCTCCAGCACCCCACACCTCACTGAGGAAGCAGCCCCTTCAGCTTCCCATGGAGTGGTCCATCTCCTGACAGCACGGGCATGATGCTCTGGAGCACAGCTCAGCCTGCTTCTCACCAGAGGATTTCTGCTCTGCTTGTTTTCCTTGTGCCCTTATAGACAAGCAGGATGGGTCAAAAATCATTCATTAAGTGCTGGTGATAGTTGTTCCCTCCCACCCTGGTTATCTTTAAAGGCAAAGCGGGTGCTGTGTGTAGCGTGGTTAATGGCCAGTGGGAGGAGAGAAAGGGAATGATTTGTTAGACTTTAAGTCAATCATAGCTCAGCCTGGACAACCATATAACATCTTTACTTCTACCAATAGGTAAAATTTATAGTGCTGTTCACTGGAAAGTGAAATGTTCCCACAGGGTAAGGGGAAATCTTGAGAGATCCCTATTCATTTAAAGGGAAATACGTTGCTCCTTGCTCTTCCCTCCTCAGCTTTACTTTCCAGCAGACAGCCCCATAAGTCTCTTTTGGTGACAGCCCTTTGGTGGCGTAGTGAAGCAGAGAGCACATCCTGGAGGCACAGGGGTTTGGCGACCAGGAAGAGGAGCTTGCCCCTTGCTACCTGTGCTAAGACCAGGGCTGCTCCCATCCCTGCTGCAGCCCCAAGGTTTGGCTGGGTGGCTGAGGATGGCCCAGGCAACCTCTCTGGTCATTTTCGCACCTCTCTGAGCTGCTGGACCTCTCACGGTGCTTGCAGCACCAGGGACATTGCAGCTCCCCCCTGCTTGCCCCCAGGTACACCATGGCCACCTCTCTGCAGGGTCCTGAGAAAAGTGGAAAAGTAACCTCAGGTGCCCTTTGCGTTACAGCCACTGACTCCCTCCTGCTACTCACACCGTGCATCCAGCAGAGCTTTCTTCCTCTGCATCCACCATCCTCTTGCCCCTCAGCTGGGCAAGGCGCACTCAGCTGGGAAAAGATGCAAATGGCCTCCTCAAAGGGAGGAACGTTGGCCCTCTTGCACCCCAGGGCTCTGCCAGAGGCCATCTTTTGGGGAAGAGAATGGCTTCCTCACCCAGGAGTATAAAGAACATCCAAAGCACAATGCTCTCCCCCCAGGAAGCATAGGAAAGTCCTGTGGTATTTCCTTCAGCTCCTAACACTGTAGGTAAACTGCATGAGATATATTCTTGAAAGGAAATAAGTGGCCTCCCAGCAGCTTCCAGCTAGAAGATAGCCTCCTTCTGTCCCCAGGAGCTTTTAAAGAGAACTGGTGGAGGAGTGGCTCAGTTTGGGGGAGCTGGCCCTCACCTGTGTCTCAGCAGGAGCCAGCTCAGGATGAAGTGACCCTGTTACTCTGGGTACCTTTCTATTTCTAACATTTGCTTTGGCTATGCGAGTATAACTTTACACAACTACAACTCCTGCATGTGATTTTTCAGCTTCCTGGGGCCATACCAACAGCTAAATGACAGGACGGCACGGGACACAGCTTGTGGAGATACAAAACTGCATGACATACCATAAGCAAAATTCTGATGGGGTGACCCCGATGTAAATGCAGCCCCATGACACTTATATTCATATAGTCTTCCAAATTCACATCATTATCTCTGAAAACACTCACAGCTTTTAATACTGCAATTTCTCTCTGCAATTAAGGGTAAAGCAATGTGCTGAGCGCTCAAGACACTGAGCACTCGTGTCTTACATCCAGATCTGCCATTGGTTTCACGTTAGCTTATGATGTCTTGTCTTTCCTGTCTGAGAAGATGATGCTAAGATGCTGACTTGAGGGCTGGTTGGTTGGTAAAATAATTTCTCCTGGCTGTAAAACAGCGATATGACAAAACAAGCCTTTCCTAGGAATGCATCTGTCATAACAATTTATGTGTGGCAGGCAAGTTTCTCTGGTCCAGAGGGAGATGTCCCATTTCATCAGAGAGATCGCTCTACCTCAGCTGTGGAGGAGTAAATGGAAAACAACTGCTTGGTGCTTCACACAAGGCAACAGGGAGTTGGTAAGTGTTGTAATTCACAAAGGAGAAGCAGAGGAAGAACATCTGCCCTCCACAATGTCACTGGGGTGAATGAAGGGGCAGCATGTCCTCTTGCAGAAGACGACAGACTCAGCTCAAACCTACATGAGCCAAAAGGGGGATTCGGAACTGCAACTTCCATCTGCCAGCCAACTGCTTGGCCACAAACCCATGGAGCCCATCTCATCCCCATCAGTGTGAGCATCTCCCCTAGGCAAGAGCAAAATGACTGCAAGCAACACAGTGGTTAAGGGACATTTAAATACAAGGCCTACTCCGGAATTGAAGGCAAATCCCCCTCAACTTGGATGTACTTAACATATGGTGTAGTAATGGTCACTCATTTTTTATTAGCATTTTTGAAAGGCTAGGTTTGCCTCCAGAATGGAAATGTAAGAGCCTTGGATTTTTTTAATGAACCCGTATCTGGCTAGCCCTCATTCTGATCAGCATAAAATGCTTTGTGAGCCATTGATGAAGAGCACTATATAAGAGGCATTATTCCTCGGGCACCCTGGAAGATTTAAGATTTACTCTTTGTGCTCTAAATTGTCATTAGTTTGCAAATTCAAAAAGCCAAATATTTCAGACAGAACAAAGGCAGTTCTCTTCAACTAGTACTAATTTCTCAGGAAGTTTTAACTTCCAAGATTTATACATATTTTAGCATAAGTCTCATTTGCAGTTATTTCATGCAGTTTTCTGCTTGAAAAAACAGTCTTAGCTTTAGGAGATAGTATATCTTGTCAGCCTTCATAACGCAAGGAATGGTTAAAGCTATTACTTGGCTTAAATGCCTGGGAAGAGAATTTCTCCCTAAAGAAGTTTCGCAAAACTTAAAAGAAAAATGGGAACTGAAGTTCAGAATGGAAATAATTTTGCAGCCTGAATTGCATTGGAGGTGAACGATATGTGCTGGAACATAAAATCCTTATTTCTGCTATTGCAATGCTGGAAGACAGACGCTATTCACCAGGAAAGACGAACATCATAAGCTCCAGCTAGTCAAAAAATAAAAAGGCCTGTTTCTTTCATAAGGAGACTCGCTTTCATAAACAGTACTATCATGGCCAAGTTATTCTGTAGCGCCGATTGACTGAGGCGCACAATTGCTGCATTCCCTATGGCGGCACGAATGCCATGGGACAATCAGGTTAAAGTGAGCAATTGCTAGTCTAACCCCTGAGCCGCCGTCAGCAGCAGCGCGTCCCCACTGCAGCAGAGCCACCTTGAGAGTTCTCCTCCTACTCCTGCCAAGCAGGAGGGGGCCAAAACGGATTCAATCTGCTGCTCCTCGTTCTTCTGACAAAATGGAAATGAAGGTATCAAAACAGAAGAGTGTCCCAGGATCAATGCCTCCTGCTTTGAAAATAAACATTCCGGCTTTCCTTCTGTATTTACTGCATTTACCATTTATGCAGCAGCAGGAGACCATTATCCTGTGACAATGTTCTGCTCTACTGACATTACCTCTTAATTATATCTTCATTAAAACCAAATTAGAAAGCGGTCAGGAAAGTTAAGCCAGCCGAATTGCTCATTTGGCTGAACATCCCGACACCTTTTTTTAGAAAAGTGATGCTGGCTCATGCAACAAAATGTTTAATGATCTACTCACTGCTGGGAAGTGTTGATTTTCACTTTAAACGGTGAAGTTGCTGCTCAGTCACACTGCATTTATTCTGAAAGGACCCTGACTAGTTAAATACTAGCGTGGCGGTACAGCTGCTTTTGCTTGTACCTGCAAGGTGATGATGCAAGATTGGGTTTGCCACTGCTGTCTCTTGACATCGTTTCTTCATTAAAGCTGAAGGCAGAAATAATCTGTGCCTGATGAGTACAGAAGGAACCAGGAAATTGCATTGCCCAGCAACAGAGAAATGGCATTTCCCAACAGCAGCATCCGTACCCCCCCTTCACTCGTCCCTCCCCTGCGCTATGGGGAGGACAGCTGCGGAAGGATGCCGGGACAGACATCAGCTCAGCCAGCCAGCTGTTGGAAACCCCTCCTTCTCCTGAAGGGCAGAGGCCAGGGCTGCCTGCCACAGGAGAAGGTGCCACACGCTGCTGATACCGTGCAGCAAGATTTGATACCCGGGCTGTCTACACACACCCTGCCTGCAGGCTGGAGCAGTCAAAGGGCAGCACAGCCCCTGTGGCAAGCTTTCGGGCAAACCCTCTGTCCTCCACCTGTGCGGACAACCTCACTTGTGCTCCATGTACTAAGGGAGTTGAATGGGAGAGAACCACGCTTTGTGCCCAGGACCAGACAGATTTGTGCCACCAACATCAGAACAGAGCTCAGATCTCCAGTCCCTCAGCTTTAACAGCTCCTGAGTTTTGCTCCTCTCCCCAGGCTGCAGCATCCCCTAACAAAGATTTCTCCATGGCCTACAACAGTCAGGCTCTTTGGGAACAATTTGCAGCATCCAAACGTATCAGCTCAAGTACTACCTGTCAAGTGCACCCACAAGCCATCTCACAAGTATCATCAGCCAGATGAACCTCCCTCCACCAGAAAGACAGAGATAACCTTCATGAACCTTCAGACACAGAACAAAGTGCCGTAATTGCCAGTGTCTGGCAGCACAGGGACATACCCTCTATTATGCAGTGTTGTTGTTCACTAATTTTTAGGGAACAATCAATTAACAATTAGGTATCATGTAGGGGAAAAGAAAATAATGGGTTTTTTGAGGAACTATTCCACATAAAGCTAAGTAGGACAGAAAAAGAAATGTTTCCCTGAGCAGATAGCAGAGATCAAACTCCTTATAACACAGATTTTCAAGCAAAGAGAGTTTGCAGAGTCTCAGTGAAGAAAGCCAGAGGCCAAATCTACCTGTGAACTTGGACGTCTCAACTCCATTCACACTTAGCAGCTTGACAACCAGAAGCACACAGGGAAATGGGAATACTGGAATCGTGGATCCCTCCATTCCAGTGATCTGGTATGTTCTTGCAGCTGTAATTTAAATTAGGGGAAAGATACATTTTTGGTCTGAAAAAAAGAGCAAAGGAAGAGCAAAATTCAGTGAAATTCAGTGAAGGAAGGAGGAGTTAAACACATGTCTAACTCCTTGTTCAGAGTTTAGAGCAGGGGAATTTACTATAGAAATACATGAACGCTACAAAGATAACTGAGCAGAAAAGGAAAACTTGTTCTTTCAGAAACAGCATCCAGGTCCCCATTATGCCTTTGAAACAATTTAATACGGAATTTCCAAGAAGGAACAATGCTGGCACTAACATTGGCAGTCAACAAATGTACCACATACTTAAGATATCTGACATAAAGAGAAATCTCTGCAGTTTGGAGCGCTTGGTCCAATCCGTCTTGTCCCTCCGCCTCTCAGATGCATAGCTGCAAGGAAATGCCTTCACCTGTCACTAAGTGTGGTAGGGAAGTCATCCTTAAAAGATGATGATCTGCCCAGGATGCGCTGGATGGATTGTGTTGCATCTGTGGTGGGAAAAGTAATCAGAAGAAAAATGAACACAAGACGGATGATACAAACCTATCAATCAAGCAGTTATAATCAATCTCTTTGGTTTGGGTACACTTATGTAGAGGAGAAATATTCTGTGTTCAGATGGGCTGTTGTTTCTGTAAGGGTTGTACCTTATGTTTAGCAGCTGTATTTTAAAGATAATCTATGATGTTTCATTTTCAGTTCAAAATAAATGTGAATTAGAAGGAAAAAAGGGAGAGAGACAGAGAGCGAGAACATGCAGCAGAAATGAAGCTGATGCAATCATTTCCAGTTTTAAAACAACAGAGCAAGTAAGATGAGGATGTGGCTGGTTTAGTGATCACTGTAATCAGCACAATTGACTGCTTACAGATGACTAATCTTTCAGTTCCAGGGAGGTAAATTGAGACTTATATATTTCAACTTTATCCTAGCACTACAGGTAATGTAAGACAAATGATCTCTGAATTCCTAATACCAAAGAGATTTGTGGGTTATAAAAGAGCACAAAGTGTAGACATGGGGTAAAGATAGGGAAATACAGATTTGGATTCAGATGAAATTTTAAACAAGCCTTCAGGTGAGTTTTCTTTCATTTTAATTATTCCTCGGTTCCACTCAAGCCCATCTGTATTTTAATCAAAAGTGATCGTAATGCTTTCAAGGGTAAATGGAAAATGGATCTTGATAGATGCTCATTACACCTCATTTTGTTAACAGAGGAAGAACCAACAAGAGGAATGAACTTAATACAGCAAGAAATGAGCTTCTGAGAAAGAGAAATGAAGAGCAAGATAAAAGATGATTAAATTAAAGGAACTAAAGCTGTGCTGGACATCCTAATCAAAACATATAGAAGAACAATGGAGCAGGAGACACATGAGTACCAACAGATGTGGATAAATAGCACAGAGGAGGAGGAGAGCGTGGGAAGATCTGAAGTTATTGTAGGAAAATAGAGGTAAGACACAACACAAAGACATAGTACCTGGTCATAATGTATTTCCCCTGTTCAACAAGAACAAAGATGCAGGGAGCAGAAAGACATGGGGCAGGGTACAAGCTCTGGGACTGTGACCCCAAGAGCAAAGGGGTAGGTGGCAGCTCTTAGGTCAGAATGAGGCAGGCTGGAGGGAGGCTCATGCACTGGCAGCTTGCAGAGTCCTCTGACTAAAATAAAACACCACCGGTATTTTTCTCTCATTCCACAATGACATTACAACCTTCTGACTAGGAGGGGTTACCAGGTTCATACTAGTGAAAGGAAGACATTCAGAGTAGAAGGACTTCACAAGAAAATACACCAATGCAATTTTTTTATACTTTTCCTGAAAAAAGCCCTGTACTGTCTGAGTGCCAAACATGATTCTGCTCATATAAAACAGTAACAGACCTTTGAGAAACCTGAGCCTCCCTGCCAGGCACTAACGGCCCCAGTCATTGTGCATGCTGGTCTTCTAGGTGGCCCTTGCCAAAGGTCACATCAAGGAAAGTCACAAACGTGTGCTGTTATTTACAGTCCCCACTTCACTAAGGCAAACTCTAGTCTTAACCAAAGCCACTTCTCAGCAGAGGTAAGACCGCAACAAAAGGGGACTCCTGCTCCAGCCTTTACCAGCTGCTCTCTGCTACAGCTTGCTGGCAATGGGTAGTTGGCTGGGCTTTGGCACCAACAAGCCACAGAGGCACAGAAAACACAGTGCCTCCGAGCTCAAAACCTTGTTTCCAAACAGGGATCAACCCTGTTGTGCTGCAACAGCCACAGTGGAAAGGGAAATGACACTAATGCCCTTCCAGAAAGCCGAAGACCAGCTGGGAGGTGGAGAACCGTGCTCCTCAAAGTCAGATGAAGCTCCATGGCCTGCGGTCAGAACAGGATTGTGCCACCAGGTGTTAGACTGTGCAATGTTGTATTACAGCAGAGAGGAACCAACCCAGCTGCTGGCACCTCGCAAGGAGCAAGAGACAGGGTGAAAGGGAGCAGCTGGTATCGAAATAGTGGGGGGAGCAGGACTGGTCCACAGGCAAGGTCAGGGGTATGGGGACAAGGTTGGGGCATGAGGAAACAGACTACCATGTGTTTGTCTTACAGCTGTTGTCCTTACCATGAGTTAATGGGGGAAAACAGGCAATTACAATGTTGAAAATAAAATGAGATTAAAGAAAAACTATTTTTACCTTTTTAAAAGCAAAGTTACCTTAAAAAGCATGGTGAAGCTGAGGGATGGAGTGATGGGACACCATCACAAGCAATTCTCCACACAGTGGGTGACTGAGATTACCACTGTTACTATTTATTTTATTTATCTACACTGAGCATTTCACCTTTAAAATACTTCATGAGGGGAGTAGTGGCAGTACAGATGGAAACTCAGGGCTCAAAGTAGGTCAACAGGGGAACTTCCTGAGCCTTGCTCGATATCAGCTTTCCTTAACTCATATAGGCAGGGTGAAGCCTAGTCAACAGCAGAGCAGACACAATGTTGATAACATATGTTTAAAGGACATGCAATCCTTACTTCTTGGCTTACCATTGGAAAAGCAACTGAAGAAACAGCATCCCACAACCTCCCCGTGAACAGGAACAACATACATTTCCCCCTCTTAGCCTTACATTATTCTTACAAAGACAGCTTGCCTAGTGTTTGACAAGAGTTGGGCAAGGTTGACAGAGCAACCCCTTTTTGCTTTTTGTCCAACATGGATCAAGTTAAGAGTGAAAACTAGAGTTTACCTATAAGCAGGTTTCTCCTCTTTCCCCACTGCCTTGTCTCTTCAAACCACAACTCTTCCCGTGACACCCATCTAGTGCTTCCCACTTTTCAAGCCTGCTGCACCCTGACCTTGTGCCTTAGTTCTTCACCACACCAAGACAACGCGTTTCCTACTGGGTTCCTGTAGGCTCATTGGTAAAAGAAACACTGCACTATTTGGAGGCATGACACAAACCCAATCAAATAATTGGTGCCAATTTCCCCCTTTGGCACTGTTCCACAGGGCTTGAAGGAATTCACCAGGACCCAAGCATTCAGATACAGGCTGCGGCTTTTCTCTGTGCTAGGCAGAGACTTCCGACTGTTCACAAATATGCTTGAAAATTAATCCATTGCTTTACATTTGAGTAAATAGGATGTATTTTTAGCTTTGCTGGAATGTAGCATCACTGCTTGCAGATGGAAGGTGCTGTCATATTCCTGCAAGCATTTTTATTCCTCCAGAATTAATTACAGCATGAAATCGAATTTGACTGTCCTCTGGCACCTGCTTTGCACCCATAAGCCAGCAACTGGACATGATAACCCAAGTGAATGGACAAAAACCCATCTACAGCTTGAGCCGACAAACAGAAACCCACATTTTTGAAACTGCGTATCACAGACAACAGCACCGTGCTCCCTCTGGCAAAGGAAACCATTCTGAGGAAGAATTTATCTAGTGACTGACAGGCAGCAGTGGGCTATGAGCCTAGAAGATAATATTTTAGCTGCATCATTTCTTCTCCTCAAAATCTCTCTCTTAAAGAGCTCTGTGCTGCACAACACTTACCAAGGTAACCAGTAATGAGGTTGCATTTTGATCTTGTTTATACTTTGCAAAGGTTTTCCGTGTATACAAACTTACTTTTATAAACTGCAAAAGGCATCTCTGATCATTCAGCTAAGAGAGTTTGCTTTTAATACGGAGCCTTCCTGTAGCTCCCATGCCATGTCTGCTCAGGACCCAAGTCCAACTCTATTTCTGTGTGCCCCAAAACATTTGTGTTTTGAAAATCACCTCACCTTTGCGTTTGCTAAACACAGTATCGCAGAGCTTTAATTTGTAACCCAAGCAGGAAAAATGATGCTCACCTCCATAGCAGAGGTGGATGTCTTCACACCTGTAAATTTCAAATCATTTTTGTCAGGGGTCCAGATGTTATGTCCATGCTTATGTCACGATGAACCAGCAGAAAGGAACCAGATAGGGAAGGAAACCAAATCCAGGACTCCTGACATCAAAGCGTGCACCCTCATTGTGCTGACCTTAATGAGAAACAAGGCTGTTCTGATGGAAGGCAGTAATGTCAGATGGACATTCTCTTTGCTCATGAATGGTTGTTGACCAGGAAATGACAACTCCTCATTAAAAAAAACTTTCTAAGCTATACCTGTCTGCCATGTTTTTGAATTAAAATGTTGCAGACATTTCAGGAAAACAGAGAGGTGGGGGTCAGTACATAGTCCTTGACTGACCCATTACCTAGATCTAGGCTGAGGAGAAAGCCATTGCCAGCACAGCCACACTAAAATCTGGATGTGAGTTTCCAGGGGTCCGCACCTGCCCAACCATGCTTCAATTTCCCTCTTTAAGGTGAGGTCGAACAGAGTATAGGGGTTACTGCACTCTGTCCTATGACCCAAGAGAAATTAGGTTAAGGATGCCAGAGGGTGCTGGCTCTTTTCTTTCTGTCAAAGCGCTAAATTATTAGTGCTGTGTTAATAAAATCCATTAAGGTTATCTGAACAAATCTTTCTGTATTTTCATAAATCACTTAACAAATGTGTGAACTCAACTGTGCTATTCCTTAGTTAAAACACATAACAGCTGACTAATATGCAGGCAAGTAACACTGCTGGTTAATGTAGTCTAAATCCAAAGGGCACGTGGGTAAAGAAGAAGTCACCCGAGGCCCAAAGTCATTAGAACAAAAGATGCCCGTCAGCTGTCGTGAATCTATGAGGGCGTGGGAGTGGATTAAGAGAGGGATTTAGCCCCTTCAGAACACCTTCCATTAGCAGAAAGTAAAGCCTCTGTGAGCAGGCACTGCGGCAGCATCTAAATTGCCTGATCTGAAAGCTCTGCTTCCTTTTAGCTGTCACCATTTCCTCCAGCTCTGCTGGGCAGAAGTCAGCAGTGAGCACGTGCCGGCAGCTGCTACCAGGCACAGCTCTGTGTGTCTGTGAGCATTTATCATGTGTCTTCTTCAGTTTGCTCCAGCTGAATGGCCATTTTGGGCCAGGGAGTAGAAGAGGAGGGGACTACTCCAGCCAGTATGCCGGGACTACCGTTTCCCTTGCTGGGTCACAGTGTACCGTTGTTTCTTTGCGCTCCTTCCAGCTGTGTCTCAAGGAGAGCTGCCCCAGCGTAGAACAACTTGACCTGTAGGCTGTGGCAAGTGGCACCCCAGTTTCTGGGTTGGGTTCAGCAAGAAGGGATTTACATGGAACTTTGGCCCAGAGGATTCACAATAAGGAAAAGGGTAGTCAAATGATCTTCACCTATCCCTTGATCTCTTTCCTCTTCAGCCCCTCCCCAACTGACAGAAAGTTCCAGGCTGGGATGATGGATCACAGAAAGTATAAGCATTGGACGGACAATGCCACTGTGGGACAATGTTTCTTGTGCCCTGTCTGGGCACCAGCCTCTCCTCACAGGACAGAGCATAATCTCAAAGGTGAACTGAGCTATGGCAGCCAGCATGAGAGTGCTCGCCGTGTTCCCCTGATGAAATGGAAACCCTTCTTTTTGAGTACTCCTATCAAGAACAGTGTCAAAACAAGGAGACATGAAACCTCTTAGAGATGCCACCATCCCCATGTATACAGAGGTACTGTGGAACAGCAAGTTCAGAGATTATCCACATCCCACTTCAAGATGATGTGAATGAGCCAAGGGAGCCGTGTCTGGGTACACATGTGTAATATGGTGTGCTCAGTGCACGACCAGACAGCTGGTTTCCTGAGGAAGGTCACTAAATTGGCTGGAATAGAGTGACAAGAAAGATATTTTAGCAACTGGCAAGGGGAAGACAGGAAGGCAACCCCCTTGGCACCATACAGCAATGCCTTGGTGACAAGACGGTTCTTGGTTGGCATTAAAAAGAACAGTACGCTCTGAGACAGGCTCACAGTTCTCCTACACCTTTCTGTAGCCAGGAAACTGCCTCATAAAATTATTATTGTACACCTGCATAGAAGTGATTTGGGATATTATTAAGAGGCTGACTTAATCATCAGGATTTAGGGCATGGCTAGGATTTCTCCAAGGTGATAAGTCAGAGTGTACCAATTAGAAAGAATCATGTGCAGCACTGGCTTGATTTAAAAATCATCTTAAGTGAATCAGAAAGCAGACGTGCATTTAGTTGATAACAGCAAGGAAATTAAGTCTCTAAGACCTCAGCTAGGGAGGCAGGGTGGAGAAGAATCAGAATTAACTAGCAGCAACACCTTGTGGCAAATCTCTAGGGCAAAAACTCTTCTTTCAAAAGTACATTCAGTTGCTAGAAATTGAAAATAAAGTCTGGGGGAAGCCCATGTGGGACCTGAAGTCTCCTCTAATCCTATGTGCAGTTTGTTTACCTACATACATGTGCAGTACATTTACCTACATACAAGAGTGGGAGAATGATATCCCCACAACACAAGCATATATGGAGAGGGACCTCCCCAGAAAGCTCTCGAAGCAGAAAGAGGATGAAGTTGAGTGGAGGGAACCAGAGGGTTGGCTGAGGCTGCCAGCAAGCAGCATGAGTAGGGCTGTGCCATTCAGAAGAGCCAAGCTGGGAGCTTAGGGTGACCCAAGCAGAGCTGGTGCTCTCAAATGAATGGACTGCTCTGCAATCCAATGAGGAACAGCCCCTCTGTCCCCTAGCAGAGTAGGCAGGTGACAGTGGCATTTTGCCAATCATCTGGTGACTATCACGCAGCTCATGGCACTGAATCAACTCCAGGGATCATCCTGGAAGCAGGACACAGTGTCAGACATGGAACTAGGGACAAAGCTACCTACAACCTACCTGTAATGCAGGCTCAAGGTCCATCCAGAAGACAGGACTGAAAGCAATACTATGCACAACAAAAGGTCCAGAGCCCATCCAGGAAGCTTCATCAGGGTAGCAAAGGACATGCCTGGGCACAGGCACACTTATATTGTAGCTCAGGCCAGGACATGGTTCCCAGATGGGAGCTTAAATGGGAATTCTAGACCCACAGACAGAAGGTGTGGGTGGGAGCTCTTGGTGAGAGTGTCTGGGTTCATTAAGGTCCACTGGAGTGATGGCAGTGGGAGACTCCCCGCTGTGGAGAACACAGTTCCCCATCTACTGACCTGCTGTCTTGGGAGTTTTGCTGCTTTCTGGGGGTTTGGATCCAGGATGTTGTGGAGAGACTGCTGAGGCTCATCCAGCCCCCAGAGGGAAATTAGGGAAAATGTGGGATTCACTGCTGAATGGGGCATGGCCCTGGTGACAAAGGATGTGGAACAAGCCAAGGTACTCAATGCATTCTTCATGTTGGTCGTTACTGGTAAGGTTTACTGTCAGGAAATCCAGGCCCCTGAGACCAGAGGGAAAGGCGGAGTGAGGAAGACTTACCCTCATTGGAGGAGGACCAAGTTAGGGAGCACTTAAAAAAACCAGATGTACACAAGTCTTTGGCACCTGACAGGTTGCATTCATGAGTGCTGAGGGAGCTTGCTGATGTCATAGTGAGGCCATTCTTGATTATTTGTGAAAAGTCACGGTGACCAGGAGAGGTTCCTGAGGACTGGAAAGCAGCAAATGCCACTCCTATCTTCAAGAAGGGCAAGAAGGATGATCTGGGAAACTACAGGCTAGTCAGCCTCATTTACAGCCCCTGGGAAGGTGATAAGCGAATCCCTCTGGGAATTGTGTCCAAAAACCTGAAGGACAAGAAGGTGATCTGAATTAGTCAACATGGATTTATGAAAGGGACATCACGCTTAGCTATTCTGACAGCCTTCTATAATGACATGATTCGTGGGAGAGAACTGTATGATGTTCATCTTGTCCTTAGCAAAGCTTTTGACATTGTCTCCCATAACACCGTCATTGATACATTGATAAAACACAGGCTAGATAAGCGGACACTGAGTTGGACTGAAAACTGGTTAATTTGCTCAACAGATTGTGATCAGCAGCATGAAGTCCATCTGGAAGTCAGTCACCAGTAGTAGCTTACCCCAGGGATCAACAGCAGGCCCAGTACTGTTTAACATCTACATTGATGACCTAGATGACTGGACTGAGTACAACCTGGGCAAATTTGCAGATGACACAAAATTGGGAGATGTAGATAATACACCAGATGTGCTACCATTCAGAAAGATCTTGACAGGCTGGAGAAATGGGCTGACAGGAATCTCACAAAGGGAAATGCAAAGTTCTGCACCCGAGGAGGAATAACTCCATGCACCAGTACAGACTGTGGTCCATCAACTGGAAAGCAGCTCTGCTGAGGAGGACCTTGGGGTCCTGGTGGACAACAAACTGACCATGAGCCAGCAATGGACTCTCACAACAAAGGCAATCAACAGCATCCTGGGCAGTATTAGAAACATCACATACAGCAAGTCAAGGGAGGTGATCCTTCCCCACTACTCAGCACAGCTGAGACAAACCTGGAGCACTGGGTCCAGGTCTGGGTTTCCCAGTACAAAAACCACATGGACATACTGGAGTGGCTCAAGCAAATGGCTACAAAAATGATAAAGGGCTCCAAGTTTCTGGCATACAGGGGAGGATGAGAGATCTGGGACTGTTCAGCTCTGAGATGGGTCAGAGAGATCTTATCACTCTTTACAAGTACTTGATGGGAGGCAGTAAAGAAGATGGACCCAGGCACTCAGTGGCACTCAGTGGTGCCTGGTGACAATACAAGAGGCAATGAGCACAAATTCAAATACAAAAAAAACCAATTTAAGCATAAGAAAAAAAAACAAACACATTTTTACTGCAAGGCTAGTCAAAGATTGGGATATGCTGCCTAGGGACATTGTGGAGTCCTCAGAGATACTCAAAACTTGACTGGTTATAGTCTTGAGCAACCTGCTAACGGTTCTGATCCTGAGTAACAGCTCTAGCAGATACTGCTTAGAGCAGATGAGTTGGCCTAGACGATCTCCAAGGGCCTCTTCCAACCTCAGTCGTGCTATTCCTGTATCCTGACAGAGTGAAAGCGGACACAGCCATGCAAAGAGGAGAGAGGCTTAAGGGAAAAGAAAAGATACTTGTTTTCTACAGTGTCCTTCCAAGTGACACTCCCAGATGAGTTATTACACTGGTGGCCTTATTAAACCACATTCTTTCCATCTTGTTTTTCTGCCTCTGTGGTTATAAAAGACAATGCCTTCATCTGAGTAGCACCATTCCAGTCCTAAATCTGCTCCTAAATCCCTTCCAGTGCTACATACAATATCCCCCGTTGCCAGAGGTGGCTACATGAAAATGGGATTTTAATTAGCAGAGAACATTTCCCAGGCTCCTCACCTCCCCAGGAGCTGTCTTAAGGGCACCTGTCTATCCATTATTTAGAACCGGGTAGGCTCGGAGACTTCCAGTGGGGATCATGTTTCCAAAGAAGCAGGGTGTTCCCAAAACTTTTGATACCACATCATAAGGCTCCAGAAAAAGGGTCACACTTCAGATGAGAGATTTAGGCCCTGCTTTTCAAAACAGGGATGCTAGACTTGGAAAAAAAAAAAGAAAGCGTGCCTGGAAGAGCTCCGTTCATATGAGGATGAATCCTCACTGCCTACGTGCCAGTGTGACTGCCCTGAAGGCAACAGACCTGTGATGACACAGAGGGATCTGTTTGTTTGCCTGTATAATTTATGATTCAGTGTTAATGACTGCACCCACTTTTACAGATTTCAGTTCCACCTGCAAGCTGAAGGGTAACAAGATGCCCCTTTGTGAAATACAGCTTTGGACTTCACCAGCAACATAAAGCCAAAACAAGTGAAAAACAGTGCAAAACATAGTCACTGGTTAAAAAGACCTGCAGGAGGGAGCCCAGGCTTGACTGCCCATTTGTCCCAACACAGCAGATGCTCTTTCAGGACGCAGCACCCTTTTCATCACACCACAGGCTAGTTGTGGTCTGCAGGGAACAAGTAATAGGAAAAGCACAATCAAAGCAGCAATTTCTTGACTGTGGGAGGACAGTGATAGCGTGTGTCAGGTAACAGCCCTGGCTCTGGAAGGAGCTGATCTGAACTTCTCTGCAGAGCTTTGTAGAGGGTGGGGTTTTTTTCTTGACTTATTCTAGGTAGAAGTAACAAGGCCTCCTGCTGCACGACAACATTTCCTCTGAATGCATGTAAGCAGTATCCTCCTCTTTTGGTGAGTACTTAAGTAGCATTTGCCAGCAAATGTGAAAACTCCAGGAGCCTTTTGCTTTGCAGGCATTGTTTTTTCAGTTCATTATCTATTTATAGTCTTTGTCTTTGATCGATGTTTGTATTTAACCTTGCATTTCTTAATTTGTAGGTCAGTCTGCATTTACCATGGTTAATTTATTAGGGCAGATTCTTCTTCTCAGTCAGCTTGTTGGGGGAGGAAAGTGTATTTAGGAGCTGTAAATCATTCCAAACAGATCTCATCCAGTAACCTTAGTAACCGAGTTATATACTGGAACAAGCAATATTTTTATGGTGATATTTTTTTCAGTGTGAATAATGGGAGAATAATGATAAAACAACGCATTTGGGGATGGACTTGCCAATAAAATTGCTATGTAAGCGGCAGCCTTGTTTCAGAGCAAAA
The DNA here is from genome assembly GCF_001431845.1 of Calidris pugnax. NCBI lineage: Eukaryota > Metazoa > Chordata > Aves > Charadriiformes > Scolopacidae > Calidris > Calidris pugnax. Next base: position 3,022,245 of record NW_015090810.1, read on the forward strand.
TTCTTGCCAATCCTCTTCCAGAACCTCTGCAAATTGTCCCAGAGCAAAGCTTCTCTCTCCTCTACACAGTAAGCTAATTCCTCTATTATTGGCTATTGTAATGCAGAATCCAAGCATATTTTATAGAACTGTGACTCACAAGCGTCGTTAAACAGTAATGCGTGCTGCTTTGGTCAAAAGGATCACGTGGATTGTCACTTCAATCAAATATCACTTTCTATGACAAAGAAGTGAATGCTTTATAAGACACCAGAAAACTTCCTGACATATCAAGATAATTCTGAAGGTCTGGATAAGCAGCAGTTCTCTGCATGGCACTGCATCTAAAACTGCCATTAGAAAAATCCTCGTCTGGCTAGGAGGCACCCAGAATACTGACTTCAGAGGTGTGATTTCTTCCCCACTTCAGTGTCGAATTTTTTTTGCAAATATTCCTTCCTTGAGCTTAACACCTGGACTGTCCAAGTACAATCCTTATGGAGAAACTAGACCTTAGCTATGATCAACAAGATGGCTGATCTGAGAGGTGTTTTCAGAACATGCTTAATTCATGTCTCATGCTCAGACATCACTTTCTCTTCGAACCAAGTGATGAGAGGAAAATAAGAACTTCTCTTACAGTAGCCAGGTGGCCAAAGCCCCTCTTCCCTCCATCATTGCCCCAGGAGGCAGGAGACCTCAGCTGAGAAGGGGGCAGACCCACACATGCCACCTCTCACCTTCAGTCCATAACTCCTAATTTGTGTAGATTTGGTCCCTTCCAGAGAAATGAGGGAATGAAACCTTGCCCCTTGCTGCTTCTTGAGGAAACAACTCTAGTCATTGCCCCCAAGACATTATTTTTAAGCAAAAACTAGAGAAGCAGCTTCTGGCCCACAAACACCACCAGTCCTGAGGGATGGAGGTGCCACTCCACTGCCCCACAAGCACACTCCTAGGCTCAGCTGCCCTTTTGGTCAGCGTAGGCCATCTGCTCAGCATGCTGGCCTGGAAGCCCTTGACAGAGGCACGGGACTTCCCTTGCACACAAGTGTTTAACAGAGGGATCCAAGCCCTGGATTTCTCACCTTGGTGTTGTATGTTGCAACATCTGACTTTTAGATGCATTGGTACCTTTTCAGGTCTAGCCTGATGGAACTTTTCTCAGCATACTGTGAAGCTTTGAATACAAACCACAGCCAGAGTGACTCTTCACAGACACAAGTACTTTGTTAAATCAGCACTAAGTCAAGTTTCATGACAGGTCTTGTCATACCACTACGTCTGAGCTGAAACAGTTTGCTATTCACTACCATGGCCCTCAGAAGGACTGAACAATTATTTGGGCCAAGAACTGCAAAATGCCATGGAAACTGAAGTGGAACATAATGCGTTCACACAGGGCAAGAGTCATTGGCTTTCTCTGCACAGAAAAGTGTCATCAGCTCTTGAATAACACCAGGCAGTCAGGGCTTCATCTTCTGCCTCATCAGAAAAATAGACCCTCCAGCAGCGTCAGCCTCCTGATACCATGCTCATCCAGGCAGGCTGAAAAGCTCGTCAAGAGAGCACAGGGAGAAGGTCTAATCTGCTTTTGATAGTGTAAGTAGTCTGCATAATGTTCAAGATTACCCCTTGTGTAAAGATCAAGTCACCTGTGACTCATGTAGCAAAATATCCACCTATGCTTTCTCTGGGACACCGGCTTTTCCCTTCGAGCCCATTTCCCAGCCACCCCCAGCAGACCATCCTGCTTCGGAAAGATATTCCGAAGTATCTCCGAGACATACTCCAAAGTTTCACCAGGCACATCCTATATGAGTCACAACTACAGCGCAAGGTCTCTGCTAGCCAGCGAGGTTCAGCCCATCGGCTGGAGAACAGAGCTTCCCTCTGAAAAGCCACCTTGTGCCCCTGTCACTTTCTGGTTTTCTATACCTGTCGTTGTCAGCATGAGAGTGCTAATAGTGCCCTGGGTACCATCTCCATTGAAGGATATCGTCAACTCCTGCAGGACATTTTTTGCTGCTGCAGATTTACAGAATGACCTTTTAATATTTTTTTTTTTATCGTGGATTTCATTTTCTATCACTCTGCTCATCTACTCAATTGGCTTTGTGGCCTTCTCCGGGTAGGAGATGAGTATCACGTTTGAAATCCGGAGCAGCCAGCAGGGTCTGTGTCCTATCTCTGTAAACAGCAGGTAGCAGGTCAGACTGAGGAAGGCACTCAGCAAGAGACAAGGCAGAAGGAAGCAGGAAGAGTAGGAGTCACCTTAGAGCTAACACAGCTTTTCTAGTTGGAACAGTGTGGTTTGCTCAGGGGCAGAAGCACACAGAAGCACACCTATTTCTTGGGTGCCAGATGATGGCAGATAGAAACCGCAGGAGCTGGGGGCATTCAGCACCTGGACAAATTTGATTCTTTGAGATTCAAAGCCAGCTATACATGTCTTTGCACAAAAGGGGAATCCAGGAACTTCTCCCCGAGATCTGCAGCAGAAATGAGAGTCATAGGAGCAACTTTTAAATGTTGGTCATCAACCTCAAAGCTTTCCTAAGAGGTTTTCTTTTTCTGATTACTTTTTTTCCTCCTTTAAATATGGCACTGAATTTTATTTCACCATATAAATGTCAGAAAAGCCTTACATCAGACCACTTGAAGTATAGCTCTCCCATGATACCAAGACTGTGAATTAAAGTTTGCTTTTGGGGAGCTCACAGAAAGTCTTGGCCCCTATCTGCTAAATACATTAGGTTTCCAAAGAATTTCACAAGCTGTTCCCGATAAGCGCACAGTAAGTAGGTGAGGCAAATAGACTTATGACTTCTGTTTTTTCCTGGCCAAGTTTTTAATCGCAAAAGTTACAGAACAAAATCACTTGGGCATTTCTGTTACCAGTGACTTCTAGGCTGTGCTGCTTTTCAGCAGCACATCAACAAATTACTGAAAAAGGACATGGCAGCACAGATGTGGCCACAGTGACATGGAAACCAGTAATGCTCTGGCAGTATAGGGGGCACAACTTTGTGCATGGCATATTGGAGACATTCAGCTTTTTATTGCTGTTTTCAAAGCTCACAAAGTCAGGCTGGGATATTCATGGTTGTTTAATCATGACAACTGTCAGAGTTGGAGAGGGGGAGGTGGGAACCAAGATGGGGGGAATAATTTCTGAATGTGAACTGACCACGGGTGCTGGTGCTTTTGTTCAGCCTCTAGCAGAGGATGCTAACAACAGAGAAAGAGGCTGCAGCTCAGAAATTTTAGTTCCTAAATTCACTCACTCATGATCAGCCCTGAGAGCACAGAGGTTACATTTATATTAGTTTAATATTTATGAGCCATGAAACAAGATGTTTCTGGTGAATAAAAGGTGAACTTCTATATGAGCATGTAAAACTGAACTCTGTTTGGCCTTGATATTTTGAAGATAAAGTGTTGAACTTGAACCCAGAAGAGAAATTTGTGCAGACCCTCCTGACCAGAAAGGTGACAGACGCTTGCCCAAGTGAATTAAATTACCATCTTTAACCTCTCGGTGCTGCTACTGACACTGACATCACCACTTTGCTGCAAACAGTCCAGCCCCTTCGTCAAGAAACTCCAGCTCCTGTCATCAAGGGGTTCATTAGTTTGAAATGAGGAGCTCTGACCCGGCTGGGACTTCTTCATAACCCTGACCTCATTGTTCGCTATGAAGCAATCCCATTATTTTAAGTGCTTCCCTCTTGTCATACTGCCTCCCCTGTTACTTTGATGTGCCTGTTTTTGGACATGTCCTTCATGTAAGGAGCCAAATAGTTCCTGTTAATTTAAACACATACTATGATCTCCCCCCACCTTTCCTTTCACGTTTCCCAGGAAAATCAAAACTAAAGAGCTGCAAAACCTGTTTTATCCGGCACGTAGGTCTGTCCCTCGTTGCAAGTCACGCTGATCCTCAGCAAGGCAGAGGAGGGCTTTTCCTGCTGTTTTCAGGCAAAAAGTGGGGAAGCACAGTTCCTCTGGTGTGAAATCTCACAGTACTGGTGTAGCCGAGGGCTCAGGCCAAGGAGGAGTGGCTGCTGCAGCTCAGGGACATATTTCCAGCACGTCTCCACTGACTTTGGCTTCCTGAGGTGACAAAATGTAAAATGTACATCAGCCCAGTCTTATTAAGAATAGCTTACTGATTGCTACCTGGCATGCAGCTAAGCTTCAGGCTATTCCCCATGAACACATGCTCAAAGAGGTGTGAATCTGCCATCGAGGGCATCGGGGCTGGCTGGCCATGATGGCAGCCTGTGCCTCTGAGTCCAGCTAGCCTGGCAATGGCACAGACTATTTGCACTCAGTGCTCCACACCTAATAACACTTTGGCACCTCTTTAACTGCTTTATCCATTTTTACCCATTTGCAAGCCTCAGGCTCCCAACAAGTAGATGGTAAGTGGAGCTGGTAAATTAAAAAACTACATGCTACAGGCTTTTAGCATTAAAAGACCCCAAAACTCCCTTAGTTCATACCGTCTTCCATTAACATCAACTCCGTTGTCAGCAGGTAAATCTGGTGGTACTATTTGCCTATTAAAAAGTCCATCACAGAATTCAATACACTGGCCCTATCACTTTCCGATGTTAGAGAGCAAGCTCAGAGCACTGCAAATATCCAAAAGTGTTCTGCCCAAGGAAGATAAATGTCCATTTTTAAATCAATGTTTGGTGACAGACAACTAGAAAGGACTTAAAAGAAAGGAGAAATTAAATCTGTTTGTCCTGGGATAAACGGGTTGCTCTTAATGGGCTTTTCTGATAACACAGAAGAGGCAGTCATGTTCAACTGCAAGCCCAGGAGTTAAGAGCTGTATTCTCATCTTAACTCAGCTATTGATCTCCTGGGTGGCCTGGGGCTTGCTGACATCTCTTACTCTTGGTTCTCCCAGCTGATGACAAGACCAGGAACCAGAACAACCCAAATATATTTCAGCAGTAAGGACAGCAATCTAAGTGACCACCTTTAGAAAGATGAAAAGCTTTCCTTTTTCCAGCTTCCTTCTGTCTTAAATTTTTTTCTGAGAGACTGTTTTCACTGTAAGTCTTATCCAAATGAATTTATGATGGTGAATAAAACTGTGATGCTGTTCTCTTTCTGGTCTCAGTCATATTTTGTAAAAAACAGAGAGAACACTCACAACAGCTTTGAAACAATGAAAAGCTGGGGTCAGACTGAATTGCATGATATGAAAACATTTTGCACTTTAAATCTTACATTTTCTTAACTGCTCTATGGGAATATTACATATCCCACAGGAATATTATGAAGAGTAGCTAGGGTATCACTGGGAGAGTCAATCATTTTTACAGGGGATGAAGTTGGGCCATGTTCTATTAAGGACCTTGGAGATCTCAATTATCATTTAAGTACAAAGTGCTATTGAAATGTCGAACATGTGTGCCAAGCCTGGTAGGGTGGGCTGATTCAAAGGCACAGGGCACTCTGGAGTAATGTTTGGTGCTTTGGGGCACATAAAAAGCACAAAATAAACCCAGTTCAAATAAATAAGATCATCTTTCTTATGAAAGTGAAAGTGATATTTAGTATTTCCCCCTCAAGGCTTATAAACAGCTGCCACTCAGGCAGAATAGATAATGCAACTTTCAGACTAATCCATGAAATCAGGAATTGGAATACAAACCTTTCCAAATGTTGTTTTTCCTTCTGGGTGCCTTCACTGCTCAGTGTGGTGGCTCCATCACAAAAGGGGGCTGCCAGCTCTCTGCATTCACAAATTGCAGAGGAAGAGTCTGCCTAAGAGGGGAAGGTAGAAGGGTATGTTAGATAGAGATGCACATGCAAAAGTCACTGAGGATCAGTTTATGAGTATGTTCTGGTGTTATTAAAGTCTTTTCAGGCATTAATTGTATCCCACACTAAAACCAGGTAGATTTTGTCTTTGTTGGCAGGGATCAAACTCACTTACTGAGCAAATTCAGAGGCTTGAAAAGCCTCGCAGGTCTTTGCTAACTACTGCTTTTTTTCAGTAAGTTCATGAACACACTAGACCTTGACAGAATCCTGCAGCTGTGATAAATACGCATGCTTCATGCTCCTCTGAAGGCGGGTGTGGAACTCTCACATCAGACTGGAAGCCCCTTCCTGTTCTGGCCTGCCTGCTCTCCAGTTATCCTGCTGCCCTCCTGGCACACAGAACAAACCCTGTGCCTGCCCAGGTTGGGAGCAGGAGAACCTCAACACTGGGCAACATCAGGGGTGGGCACAAGGACCTCTGCATTCCCCTGAACTGTGAATAACCATTTTCCAGGGTCTCCAGGAGCTTTTAAGGTTTGGGTTGGTTCACAGAGAGAAGATGACAATGCCTACATTTTCATGCTTATGTACATGGAGAAGCATTGTGGCAGGGATGGTTGGCAGCACTGTGATGCTCATGTTGTCACTCAGGCATCCAAATTCTGCCTCCTTCTGTGTTCCAAGCACAGAAAAGCAGAAAACAACTTCCTCAGTGGGCCTGGGAACCAAGATGATGGCAGCCTTCAGGGCAAAGGCCATGGGCGAGAAGGATAAAAAGTGGTGAAGTAAGGTTTTCCATAAGAAAACTAACTTGTTGATGTACTGTGAAAAATTGATAATGAGTAGTGTTACTGCAGCATCCAGCTGAATCACTTCCCAACAAGCTCTACAGCAAGTAAGCAGAAAGACCTTGAGTCTCCATTTTCTCTGCCGACAGATGTAGATGGTGTTTCTTCCAAGGTTAAAAGTGGAGAACTGGACTAGAGATAGATGGAAGTGAATTCCGTGCATTCAGGAGCCTTCCTCTGATGTCAGAGCAGCCATTTGCCTTCTTGAACTTTCTGCACCTTCTGTCTACTCTGCAATAGCCCTTGATTGACTGAGCTTTGGTCATACGGATGTTTAGAGAGGTCTGAGCTGGTCTTTGCAAAGCCTGCATTTGTGTAGGAGTCAGAATACTTGTGCATGGGAAATAACATTCCTTACAGAGTCCTGCTTTATCTCATGATCAAAACTGTCCATCACCCATTCAGCAATCCGAGACCACACACTGAAGCTCAGGTGCCCAGTCACAGATTGGACAGCATGAATCAATGAAGTCTGCAGAAAATCTGCTGAGGGATATTTGGTTGGACTTTCCAGCAAGGAGAGATTGGAGATAGCTAGACACTACAAATTAATTCAAAATATAGGTCTCTGCATAACTCATGAACAAGAAGAGAAGTGAATAATTCATCATTATTTGCAGCATAGTTTAAACAAACCTGATGCAGTCATGTGGGGAAAGGGAAACCTCTCATCTTTTTCTTGCAAACTAAGCAAATTAAATCAAATCCAGGAATTATAGAGAGATTCTAAATGCAGAAGCCAGGGTGATGTGGAAAAAGAGAAAAATTTAAGATTAGCATTCTACTTTATATATAGAATTCCAGAACTTGAATATTTTTCTTTCCTTTCATTTTTACAGAAAATTTGGCTAGGAGCTTTTCATTGGCAGCCAGAAGAGAATCCCTGCAGCAAACTTCCTGGGGCTTCCTCAGAATATGTTCCTCTAAATAAGTTGAGAATTTACTTATAAATATTAATTAGCAAGGCGTGAGTCCTGTGGAGGTCTTTAAAAAGGAAAACAAAAAGAAAGATAAACTTAGTAACACTGGGAAAGCATTTAATACACACTGGTTTTAGCTGACTTTAGGTAATATCCTTTAACCTGTGCTGTAATGTGCAAAGCACATCATCTTGACTGCACAGTGAGAGGTGCTCCCAAGCCCCAGGGCTCCCACACATGCTTCCAGCAGTGTGGTCCAAGGCAGTGGCACTGCTGGGGATGGAACAGCCCCTCAGGGACTCCAAGCGATGGGCGACAGCCAAAAGAGAGTGATGTGCTCACTTTTACTTCAAAGGTTTACTGTAGAGGGAAGGAAAAAAGAAATAGAGTGGCCAATTGAGCTACCACCAGTTGGCTGTTATCTTCAACACTACACTGGGCACCATCAGTGCAGTGGTTTGCTGCACACAGGTGCTGCACCCCCTGTTCCTGCAGGAGACCGTGGCTTTAGCACCAAAAATTCTGGATACCCTGGAAACCCAATCAGCAAGGAGGAAGGGAAAGGTGTTTAGCATTGCTGGAGGAAGTCCATGTACAGGGACATGTTTTGACTGTTTAAGAAGGATCCCAAACACAGCCAGCTGATTTTAGTAGATTAAAAAATATTAAAATTCAAGCACATGAAGCTGTGCCTCTAATAGCTGGTGTTTCAAGCACCTAAAATTACATGCCAGCAGGTCCTCTGCTCTTGGTAACACTCTTATTCATTACTCTTCTGATATGTCCAAATTCCAAGATAAAATTATAAACTCAGTAACCGGTATTTAAAAAGGCCTAAATACCTAAACTCATTATGCAGGGAAGATTATCTCAGAACAGCATGTCATCTCAAAACTGGATTTTTATACAGCTTGAGATTCAGAACTGTGTTAGGCTTAAGATTATCTTACATTGGACCAACACATTGTCATAGAATCTATTTTAAACGTTCAGAAGTGTCATTATCACTATTATTATTGCTCATTACCTAGACTAATGGGAGCTCCAAGCTCCTGCCAAGGTTATATAGAGAGAAACAAAAAGAACTTTACAGTTATCATATAGCTATACAGTTCAAAACATCCAAAATCTTTCAAACCCATCTTTAAAAGAAAACAGTCCATTGTCTTCTAATTCAGCTCGGAGCTTTTTTTGCTTTGTTTAAAAAGAACAAAAAATCTTATTTTAGAAGATTTTCAATCAAACCAAGACTGAAAACAAATGTAGCAGTATAACCTGCTGTGAGACAGAAGGCAGAAGAAATTATTTTCTGAACAGTATTGCAACAGAAAACAATTTTGGATAAGACAAAGAGGAACTTTCTCATTAAATAGCAGGACTAGAGAAAAGTCTGAACCATCAGAGCTCACTTGCCTTTCTTCACTTTTATACGCTTTGCCTCAGCCTTAGCAAAACACCTGCATTTGGTGTGGAGTTATCTTTCAGGCAGCCCATAGCTACAAGGAGAATTGGGAAGGTAGGCACAGGTGTGACAAAATAAAATGCGATGCACTTCTATGTGCTGTAGACAGAGGGTCAAATGGACCCAGCATCAGTAAGTAAAAGTTGCATGAATGCTTTCCCCCCTCAGCTGCAGATCTGGTTGTGCAGGGACTCACAAGTGAGTGGTAATGTCTACAGGGAAAACAGCCAGTAACCAGTTTGGCACTGGTGCATCAAGCAGGTAAAACACATTCACCTCCTCAGCTGCCATGACCTACAGGAGGGTTCATCTCTCCATTTAGCCATGCACAGTCTCCCTGGGGCCTTCACAACCCTACTGTGAAAAAATCGGTCTACCTAAGACTGGGACAAAGGCTTCAGTGAGGCACTTCCCATGCCTGAGGGGATTGCTGAGCTCCTGAGCCGCAAGACAGGGACAAGAAGCTGCCTGCACTGGACATTCATACCCAGAAGTACTGCCAGGTGGTTTAAACCTAGGAGCTGCTATGTAGGAAGAAAGCGTGGTGTCTGGAGGAGGAGCTGAAGGGACCTCCTTACAGATGAAGAACATCATGGAGTGAGGGTGTATCGCAGGAGCTGAAAAGGGGGTAAAAAGTGTTTGGGAGTTGATACTATCAGGGTAAAAGCATCAAAATGTCTTGCTTCCACTTAGTCTTCTCTGAAAAATCAGAGCATAAAAATGAATTCACAAGGTCAATACTAAAGCCAGCGGTGCCCGAGGACACATTTTTAGAAAGGCAGTAATCTGGATTTAAAACGTGTGAGCAATAGGGAACTCGCCACATAGGCAAAGAGGTTCAAATGGTTAACTGTGCTCATGGCTAGAAATGTGTTTCTTATCTCTGATCACTCATACTGCTTCACTGTCCCAGCACTGGGTTATGCTTATATGAATCTGTCTGTTGAATTTAGGAGCCCTCTCCTATCAGCAGTCTTCTCCTCAAATAGTTATCAACAGACCATGTTCAAGTCACCTCTTAACCTTCTCTTTGATAACTGAAGTCTCGGAGGATGTTGTCTTTTACATTCATATTCTCCTTTTTTCATTTGTTTTATAAATTTCTTTGCAGCTTTTCGTCATCCCTTCAGCATCAAGGAAACTAGAACTAGAAACAAATGCCAGGGCTGTCTTCAGCAGCATACAGAGGCAAATCTCAGTCTCCACTACAGTGGTGTGCATCCTTCTAGGTATTTACCCAAGGCCAGTGTTTGCTTGCTCTCTGAGCTCCATTAGCTTTTGGGGACCTTTCCCTCCCTTGGTCATCCTCCACAGCACCTCATACATTTAAAGTGGGAGTGCCTAATGAATGGGCAGTTTTTCAAACCTACCTGATGGCTGAGTATGAAGCAACATGGCAAATATTAATTGGGAGTTTATTATTGAGCATATGAGACAGCAGGGAATAAAGAACAAAGTCAGGGTTGGCAAATTGCCTGGAAGCAAAAGGTGCTGCCACTGGCTACAGCAAGCCACCTACTGTGTTACCATGATGGACTTTTGTTTTAGGGTTTAGTGGGAATTTCTTCCATGCATAAAAATATTTTCAATCATATAAGAAAGAAGAGTCCAAGTTCATCCACTTTTTTCAGGGCAATACAGATGCCCACCTAATGCGAATGGAATCCTGCTCACAAAAGAACTGAAGAGCAGTATGACCAGGGAACATCTTCGTAACCCCTGATGAAGGATCCTGAAACACTCAGCTTCCTTTTTTGAGTAGTGATGAAATTCAGACAATGTGAGATGAGACACCTGTGAGTATGGAAAGGTTTACCTGGGGACATGGACTGCTTCCATGAGGGTAAGATGCACAACATCCATTAGACAGAAATATGATGAGGGAGGCATGAGGCTTGTGAAGCAATTTGGTGATAGGGGCAACCCAGAAAAATCAAGACTCAGCATACAAATTAAAAGTTGGGGTTTTTTTCTTTTTCTTTTCTTTTCTTTTCCTTTTTTTTTTTTTTTTCAATTAAGCACCTAGTTTCCAACTGCACCATCTGTAGTACCATGTTCGGTCTTTATAAGGTACTTTCAAAAGAAGGATAATTATAAATTTAGTAACAAGATAGTACTTTTAATATTTCCTGTAATACATTTCTAAAGTCTTACCCATATGTTTTCAGAAGACTATCAGAGATAATCAGTGGGAAGCCAGGAACATGGTAAAAAAGATGTGTGCTAGAAAAGCTAATCAAAGGATCTTAAAGAGAAGGAGAAAGAAAATAACAGTTCTCTTCCCAGCCCTCTTTCTTTCCCTCCCTCTAAGACAAGCAGCTGGTAACATGTGTTGATGTCCAAGTGTCTGGACACGGGAGCAAAGCAAGTAGCCTCCACCATGAGGAAAATGAGCAAAATAGAGGCATATGAACATGAAACAACATCAAAGAAGAGAATAAACCATTTCCCTCCTTAAAATCATGGTTTTAGGATAGCAGTGTCTCCAAATGACAAGCAGGTTGTGTGAGCTGCACTACATCACATTACATTACTCTGAGGACAGCATGACGACCCACTCTACAAGCTTCCCAGTCCAGTTTGAGAGCTAGTACCACAAGGAGCAGGACAGGAAATAATCTGCCCTAAATCTGGAAAGAGTTTGTGACAATTATCTGTTCAGAAATACTTGAAACACGACAAGAATAGTGGCCAAAGCACAGCTTGTAAACTGACACCATTTATTAAAGGGAGGGTATTTTGCGAGCTGGGAAGTATAAAACTGAGCCTCTGGGAAAAAGAAACGACCAAGAAATGAAGGAGTCCACGACAGCTGCTGTAAAAGGTAAACCATTTCAAAGACGTTAAAGATGGAAAAGTCCTGCTAGGTCATGTAAGTCAGTGCCCTTACGAGTGCATGAGAGAGAGACAACAACAAAAGAGCTCTAGGCTCAAATATCATACACCAGCCGAGGTTGCAGTGATAAATTACGGAGAAAATGGGCAGCCACCTCCAGGGAGGGTCTCTGCCCTGACCTCAGGGGACCTGGCAATACAGGGCTTGCTTAATCTTGGCACCTGCCTATTACATCTCTATTGGAAAGAGAGAAATATCTTGGAAAGTCAGTCATAAATATCTGCCCTAAAGCTATTCCTTTTCCATTGCTGATAAATAAAAGGAAGTGAAAAAGTCCAGGTGCAAGAGGACACTGGGTCAGAGCAGGAGAGGTGGGACAGAATTTGGTGATGGATTGGATCCTTCTGGCTCAGCTACGTTTCTAATTATTTGTAGGAATAGATCAGTGACAGCGGTGCAAGCTGCTTTGCTTAGAGGTAACAGAGCCCAGAAATGAGCAGCAGCAAATGGAAGAAAAATTGGAGAAAGCGGAAGAAAAGAGAAATGACAAGGACAGGAGAAACCTAGCTGAATTTATGCTAACCCAAGCAGTATTGGAGAATAAGAATGGCTTTCTCAAACATATTGTAGGGGAAAGGAAAGCCAGTCAGAGAGTAGTCTCATTAATAAGCGAGAGGAAGATGAAACAACCAGTAATTCTTCACAGGCCAAATTACCCCCTTACTATTTTTTTCTTGAGTAAAAAAGAAAGAAAGGATGTAGCAATTGGGAAATAACAAAAATCCTATACAAATAGCCATTAATGTAGTGCAGGTTAAAGAAACAGTTGGAAATTTTGAATATCCACCGTACGGATCAATCAGCTGGTCTGGTTGCACTCATCCTAAGGTGATGAGGGAATTAGCCAGTTAATTTACTGAACCATTGGCAATTATTTTTGAAAGTCATGGAGAACTATGGAAGTCCCAAAGGCTGGGAATAAAGCAAATATAGTATTGATTTACACAGAAGGAAGAATGATCTTGGCAATTACTGCCCAGCACTTTTATCTTCAATCTCCAGTAAAATAATGGACCAAGCAGTACAAAAAGAGCTATTAGAAAACTTCAAGAGGGCATTGGAAACATGAGCAGCAAGTGACATAGGATAAAGAAGGAATCCATTCTAGAGAGAGTTATTGATGTTTTATACATATAAGACTAGAATGAAAAGGTAAGAGATAAAAGTAATGAAATCAAATCAGAAGCCTCCCTTCAGCAGAGCACTTAAGCGCATGCTTAAATCCTTCCAAGCACGTTTTGAGCAACCACTGGATGAAAGGACAGGCTTGTTTGCATTCTCAAAGTTCAGCAATGAGCATAAACTGTTTGCTTAATCAAGACCTACATGAAGAGCAACAGAAGAAGGGAGACTGATAAGGAGCCCTATGCAAAACTGCAGGAGAGAGAACGATGAGGAAGGAGCAAAATGTTCACAGGATTCCCTCCAGTTTTGACTCTGAGTAATACCTTCATTAGGGATGCAAAAGAGGTTGCAAAGTGCTCATTCAGGTACAGAAGAGAAAGGGCAAAAACACAGCAATACATATGTATCTAGAGAATTACAAGCAAGAAGTAACAAAAGGCAGTTCACTGTAAAACAAAACTTGCATTCTGCTAGCACATCCAAGGGGAAACATCCCAAAGCTGAGTCATCTGAGGAGAAGGAGAAACCCAGAATAAGCAACGTCAGGCATTTAGGAAGAACAAAACTGGGCAGCAAAATGTTCACTGCTTGCATATGATGGATAAAAAATACTGTAAAGCTACTAGATCATAGTGAAGAGGGGTGATGGACTTTGTTGCTTGCTCAGTGCTGGGGAGGGAGCCACACTGAGAGCCCTCATTAGATACCAGACAACCTAATTAGAAAAGCTGGAGCAGGTTCAAAGAACAAAAGGCAAAAATGATTAAGGTGTCAAGGAGAGATTCTGACAGTAAAGTTTCATTATGCAGCTTGGCTGTGTTATGATAAGACTTCAATCCTGCCATCCACTGCATGTCCTACACAGAGAAAATTGCAGAACGGAGGCTGGGGGCTGGTCACATACAATCACTTTTTCTGATGCCTGTAGTTCCATTACTGGCACAGAGACAGCTCCCTGACAAAAAATATGAGTTTACTACAGCCCAAATACCTCCTTTGAAAATGGAAAAGGGCAAGGAGGGAGACTCTGTTGTGCTTCTTGCAAAAACAAGGCTCAGACTTCACAGCTTAGAGAGAAGAGGGGTGACACAGATTTAAGCCATGCATTCATCCTTCTAAACCTGGATGACTCCAACATTTTATATGTACAAGACAGAGCTACCCCTGAGATTGCCCCACAGACAACATCATCTCTACAGCCCTACCTGAGATAGATGCTAACTGCACATTGGACACGTCTCTGGTATTAGGGCTCAGGGTCCCTCAAGAATACTAAGCGTAGGTTCTGCAATTATTTTCTTACTTTACTTTGTCTTACTGATGGTAATAGAATTTTTTCCCCTTAAATTATTTCCTTCATTTCTTGTCATCTCTCACTCAGAACATCCCAATTATTCATCATTACTCCTTGCTATTTTTAATGCTTAACATCTGTTTGAAGAATGCTTACTCCAGCCTTGAAAACGAGCGACAAAGTAATTCTACCAGTTTATTGAAGAAAATTGTAGGTTGATAAAGGTGAGAAAATAGTGACAGAATAACACAGAAATGAGGGAACATATGTGGTTGGAAAAATCTAATCTATTAAATACTGATATAACTGCTTGGCAGGAGGTCATGGAGGTGGTCAGCTATCATTTCGAGACCCCTGATTTAAATCAGACATAGGTCAGAGTTAACAGAAATCTTAATATCCATTAATGACCTCTGTGCTGTCAGCTCAGCTTCGATTATTAGCAGGTAACCATCCAAAAGAGGTGTGGGCTCACACACATGCACGGAGCAGCAGGCTGCCTGGTTGCCAACAACGAAACAGGTCAAGACGGGTATGAAATATCCTTTTGATGGCTAAACATCAGCTCCCAATTCAGGACCTGCACCTGAATGATATGGAGAAAGAGCACTCTGGCTGCATTCACTCTCCAGCATTTCCCTTTGGAAGGGGATTTACCAGGGAGACTACAAAAGACAGAAAAGCACCTCCTTTCTGCTGCCCGCTGCTGCATGGCCGTACCCTGACATGGAGCTGTAAAGCAGCTGTGTCTCTGCAGGGTCCCCTGTCCTTATCATGGCTGCCAGCCCCATTTCAGTCTTTCAGAAGTAATATCAATCCCCCAGCTTTTCTAAATACCTAACTGCACCTTCCCACGTAATAATTAGAACCACAATAGCGATGCACAGTTATGGCTGCTGCAGAATTCTGTTTCCAAGATCTTGTTTTCATTTTCTCACAAATATCTGTGTCTTGAGCCAAAACTTCCCAAGATTGCTTTATGCCTGAGGGAGAATTTTGTTTTGTTTTTTTTTTGAAAGCTTGATCAAATGCTGTACAGCCAGGTTTTCAGAAGGAGGAGACAAAAAGAAAAAGGATGTGGCTTTTTTTTAATAACAAAAATAGTTGCAGCTTTGTTTGAGCTTTCTTTATAGTTTCAGCAGCAAAAAGATCAACTGAAAAAATGTTTGACAGGATGGTAGCTTTTAGAGAAGATATTAAGAGGTTTTGAAAGTCGTATTTAGTGACGCAGGGAATTTTGTGCACACGCTCTCCTGTCTCAGCGCGAGCACCTCTAATGATACCACTTCCAAACAGCGTTCTCCGAGAGGGCTGTTCACTGTCTCCATCTTTCTGACTTTGCCTTTTTTAATTTCAAAATGCTTCATTTTAGATTCAGACAGCTTTTGTGAGCGAAAGCAATGCTTGTGTAACCTATCGGCATTCGAAACAAAGGAGTGAGAATGGGAGGAAGTCCAAAAACACCATCTCACAGAATATATTCAAATCCTCCAACACTTTTAAGGTAACATTATCCCAGTGGGTTATCTATTTACTTTTGACATTTTTTGGCTTATTCTCTGCCTAGATGAAATACTAGCTTGTGACCAGTTATAGTTCTATCCTTTTTAGGAAAAAAATAATAATCAGGCAAGGGTTAATAAAAGCAAGCAATAGGTTATTTTCCATCAACTCAGCTGCAGTATTTCTTCAACCAAAATGCCTGACACAGCAGCCATCACATTTCTGAGAACCTCCAAAGATTTACAGCAGTTTATTCTCCAAAAATTAAAATCTGAAGAAATGAAATCTCATTTTAGAAGCAAAGAGATGGGGGAAGAATTGCCTGAAGGATTAAAAGAAAAAAAAAACCTCACTGAAACTCTGGGTAATAAAGTCAGAGTCTTTCAGCTTTGGCCATTCATCAGTGGCATTTTTCAAATACACATATATTTTAATATTTTAATATTTCTCCTTGTCTGTGAGGTGTTACTGACTCTGCCACAGTCTGCTGTTCCTAAGGAAGCAGTCTCAGGTGCCAGCAACAGGCTTCAGCAGCTACACAAGCAAAGCTTCCAGTTCACCAAGGTGAACTAGAAGCCCAGCAGCACTGGGTTTAATATCCCTCCTGGAAAGGTGCACTTCTGCTAGCAATATAACAGTCAGGAACACCTTCAGAGTCCTAATCTGGAAGTCCCTAGGGCCATCCTATTTCCCTGTGCCTTTCTGAGCTGGCTGCTCCCTTCCCTCAGACATCCTGAGGCAAGCACGTCCGCTCCCCGAAATGGCTCAGAGCTGACATCTCTACCTGCAATGCTTGCTCAGCCCAGCGGTCTCTGATGCACAAACGAACCAGCAGTGCCGAAATGAAAGCTGAGAAATTTCTAATTGCATTCGATGAACTATTGTGATTTTGAATCCTTTTTATATCTTCAGCAATATTTTATTAATGTTGCTCTGAGGAATGTTTTTAAAAAAAAAGTAGTTTGTGGATTCTTTTGGGCTTCACCCTGATATTAGAGATGAGCTAAATGTTAAAACACAAAGGACTAAAAACATTTCCTACCAGAGTTTCTTTAAATTTAGAATGGTGAATAAAAACGTATTTTCACTCCTCTTTACTTGGCACTTGTCAGGCTGCATGGCAAATACTGTTTCCAATTTTGTGTCCCCAGACACAAGGATGAGCTAAGCAAAAGGCCACCAAGATGTTTGGGGTGGCAGTACTTGCTGCATGAGATGAGGCTGAGGTAACAAGGCTTCTTCAGCCTGGGAAAGGGAAAAGAAATCTGTCAGGGACCTACCAGCAGCCTGCCAGTACTTATGAAGAGGTTATTGAGAAAATGGAGCCAGGCTCTTCACTGAGATGCATAGTCATAGAACAGGACAGTGGTGATAAACTGAAATAGGGGATGTCCGGACAGGATATAAAGAAAAACCTTTCCACCATGAGGACAGTCAGACTTTGGAGCATATTCCCCAAAAAGGATATGTAGGTTCCATCCTTGGAGGTTTCCAGATGGAGAAAGCCCTGACAAGCCAGGTCTGAATTCAGTAGCGACTCTGCTTGGAGCCAGAGGCAGGATCTCCCTATAATCCTTTCCTTAAAGAATACCTAGTTCTGCAGTTCTCCTAGGCTCTGCACGCTACTAGATTGATCAACATGACTATATACAGTGGGTATCTTGGTGGAGCATAAGGACTTGGGGGAGAAGGGAAGTCCTCCCTTCTATTCTGTATGTTGTATGTCTGGGAGTTTCAAGAAACATTACATTCAAGCCCTAGTACTCCCAGATATCCTGGTGAGTCCGAGTTACTTTGGTCCTCAGATTCTGTCTTGTAACTCAGGAGCACCCGGAGGAAGAAGCAGAAAACCTTCAGGGATTTTTTTTAATCCAGTGCCTCCCTACAGAAAGCTGCTTTGTCTTCCTTTCCATTTACACAACCTGTTTTAGCACACTCTTAGAGGCACGGCGTCCCATGGGGGTGCGCAGCTGGGGCTCACAGATATACCTGTTTCCCTAAGTATTTGTTGATATGCTTTATTGCCCTGTTTGGGACCACGGGCCATTTAGAAATACTATTACTGCCAGGAGCTGCTAATACAGTGATCCAGTTGTGCAAAAGGTACTTCTCAGCCATAACAATTCTACATTGAAACATTTAATGCTGTGCACAAATCATTTCTGTGGTAACTAAGCAGACACGCAGCACCACACCTGCCTGAAATGGCACACTGAGAACACAGAGATATCCTCTCAATTGACTCATTCCTCTTTCTGAACTGCTTTTGGAGAGGAAGGGGGAACATCAGAGACTTTTCTCTGAAGACTGGGAAGGTTATTTTCAGCACGACTACTCTCTGCCGTACTAGGCAGTGGAGGTGGTGGTGATCAGGGCTTAGGAACCAAGCTCCTCCATATTCCTCCCCCAGGATGGGACTCAAACATTTTATCATCCTGCCCTCCTTATCCATCCAAGCAACCATTTTTCCACATAGCAACACACAGCTGTCTCCTACGAAATTAATGAAAGTCCCAGGGCTGTGGAGACAGCACTGAAGACCTCAAAAGTTGCCCTGAATTGTAGGCAGATCCACACATATACCAGCAGATTTGAAATGGGCGCTCTCCTCCACCCCATATTTTACCAGCAGCACCAAGCTGGCAATCCTGTTTCATCTGCATGGGGAGCCACCAGCTGACTGCCCGAACCGCCCAGGACAGTGGTACAGAGAAGCACACCAGGGTCCTCCAACCAAACCCAACCACTGGGCATGGGACAACAGCAAGGGGCCGGCTCTGGCACGAGTTCCCAGCATTTGCTGCTGCAGCAGTTTCCCTGCCCAGAATCTGGTGCAGAGGTTGCTTTGGGTTATTTTACTACACAGTTCCAGGCCAAAGGGGACCATGACATGATTTGATGATGATTTGAACCCCCGCAAGTATGAAAATTACACCTTTTGTGCAAAATACAAGGTGGACCCGAATTTAGTTAAAGATACCCCCGAAATGGTACTCGTGGCACAGAAACTTCTGCCCGGAGCCCAGACTTTGGCACCAGGAGCTGCTCTGCTGTCTGCCTGGGAGAGAAAACCCACTGCAGTATCTGGAGGAGGAAGGAATAATAGCAGCCTTTTCTTTCCCTCTGCCGGTGGAAAGGAGAGACGCATCGTAGCCTTCTACTCATCCTGAGCCTGCAGAGCTTCTGCTAAAGGACATGTAACTAAGAACAGCCATATGGATTTTTTCTCTTCCTCCCCTTTTTTAAAAAAAAAAATTTACCACCTTTAGCAGACTCTTCCTGTGCAATTGTTTAGATTAGAACGAATGTTTACAGCCCAGTTATATACTCTCGACAACAGGGTTTTATAATGAATAGACTTGACAGACCTCTAACTATCGACTCTCACATTAACAAAAATGGATTGAGATTTCCAGCAGAATAATTATACACATGTACAATCAGTGATTAATGAGCTTTTTGAGGAGAGCTAAAACCACTGAATCATAGCATGCGACTTTCATATCAAGGGCAACAATCACAGCATTGGGAATTTGTAGCCTTGCATAAAAACAAAAGGCCAAAATCTGTACTCTTTTTACAATCCATGCAAGCCATCAATTTCTCTGAAGTGGCATGGGGTGTATGTCAGGGGGAATTTATCCCGCATAGTTTTATATTACTTTTACCCTTATATCACCTCCGCATTATGAGGCTGCCAGTTGGGCTGGCTGCCTCCATACAAATAAGCCTGCTCACGTAGAATAATTATTCACCTTCTGTGCGCCTCCTCTCCCAAAGCTCAAAACCACCCAAAACGTTCCTGTGTGGATTAAAGAGGACACTTCAGCCGGCTGAGATTTTTGCTGTTTGCAGGCTGGGCCCCTCAATGTGTCGATGAGAACAGAGAAAGGTCAGAGGACGGGGTGTGGGGCGCCTGCCCCCGCATACTGAAACCATCTTACGCTTCTGCCACTTCTCGTTGACAGTGGACAGGAAGGTGAAATATGGAAACGGTGCAGGAAAGGTCACTCTCAAGTTACTTCAAACCCAGCTGAAACTCTGATCTGCCAGATGTCTTGCGAGCGAGTGGAGTTTTTTTCATAAGACTCCGTCTCAATTTCCACACCAAAGAGGTTCAGATAAGCTTACGCCTCTGCCTGAACCTCTGAACCTTTTGAAGTTTGCCATCACTGTCATTTTCCCGTGTACTGCTGGTTTCTCTCACGCTGACTGCGCTCTCGCAGAACTACCCAGCCCTGACAACCACGAAGGAAATGATAGGAAACTCGACTCAAAAATAGAAGCAAAAGTAGTGTTTTGACAAATTACAGGCTAGCGCATGGAGAACCATCGCCAGCAATTCCAGGGAAATCCTAACGCATGATATCTGGTAAATATGACTTTGAGCACACATCATTAAACTCACACAACAATCATGCTAACACAACACAGACATTCGCTTGTGTTATTTTATACCTCCACTCACACTGAGCTGTCATGACCAACCGTTTAATCCAAGATGACAGGAGGACCAAGAAGCAGAAAGTTGTGGGCCTAGAGGTCAGGAAGAGGCTTTCTATTTCTGTCATCAGCTGCCTACTGCCTTGGGCAGGTCACCTCACCTCTTGCTGTCCTACCTGTACACAGAGGAATCAGAGGCCTTCTCTCCTTCACAGGTCATGGTGAGGCTTCGCTCGCCAATGTATGTGTAGCATCTGAGACCTTCTTGCACTGAAGATGGTGTCTCTGTGAACAGCTGCTAGGGGCCCTTTTGAGAAACATGACGGTGGATTAGTTTTTGGTGCTTTTACCCACCTTGGTACTTGTGAAGCCCCCTTCTACCTCCTGCAAATCTAGAACCATTAGATGTGTAGGATCACCCACTGGATGGGTAGGATCATCGCCTTTTGCTTTAGGATTGTAGATGGCAGAATAAATTGAGAGGGCATGGGTGAAGTTTTAAATATTGAAAATAAATTAGGAAGTTGGACTGTTGCCCGCAAACTGGAGGCACATTTCCCTATGGTGCCTTTTTCTGGGGCCAGGAGCACAATGGTTATTTGTTATCAGCGGTGTGCTGCTGCCACAGTAATTGAAACAGACTGCTCCCTCCAGGAAACGCCAAGCAGCAGTGCTTTTACTGGGAGGGAGGGCTAGACAAGTAGGGCAACAGAGAAAAAGCATGCAAAATACAGATAAATATAGGTAAAAGTACCCACCTGTAGCTGAAAGCATGACCTCATTGCATTCAGCATCACAACAAACACAGCGATGCTACAGGTGGTGGATCAGCAATGCCTATTTACCCGCGAGCAAGCGGTGGTTTTCCTTCCAGGAGAGCAGAGCCTGCCTTGTCACTCACACAGCTCTCCCTCGGGCTGACACGCTCGGCAATTGCAGCTCAATCACGGTTGTGTTTTCCCCAACAGGTATCTCCCGCGGGGATGTGGCAACACAGTCCTGGTGTCTCCTGGGGTTCTCTGGCTCTTCTGTGCTCAGCTACACCCCAGAGCATGGTAAAGAGTTGGCTATGGATCATGATAAAAACTTATAGCTGGAAGACAAGAGATGGGTTTGCTTCTGACTTCTCTATGACCAGAACAAAGATGAACAGTGTTGTGCTGGTAATAGGGTTTTGGTTTATGTTCTTTTACTGTATTCCCCAGATTGGCCCTCTGTAATTTCTCACTTTGTAGAAAAAGGGCTTTAGGTTTCCTTCAGCTCTCTGCCAATATCTACATAAAAACTCTGGATGCATAAACCAATGTGGACTGAGCACCAAAATATGCACTCTTGACGCTTTCTATGTTGTTACTAATTGGGATCATTGTCACTGCTCAGTGTCACAGAGGCATGGAAAACATGCTGGGTGCTGTAGAGGGAGAAGTAAGAGCACAGCTCTGGCGCCAGGTGAGCACAGTCTGGGACGCTGCACACCAGCCAGCAAAGAGACTCAGAACTGGGCTTTGACGGGCCCTATAACTAAAGCCTAGAGTCAGATGTAGACTTCATGATTCAAGCTTTCCCTCTTAAAAAATAATGGTTATGTTTGGACCAAAGAAACAGCAGCTAATAGTCACAGTTCTGCAATCCTTTTTCTTAATGCCCACAATATTTCATGAGATCTCAGAAGGGGCCTTGGATGCTAAATTCCCATTTCCTTAACAAAGGCTGATGCAGGAACTCATTGGTGGGGCAATGATGAAAGCGATCATTTTGTTTCATCGTTTTGACTTCCGAAGCAGCAATAACAAAGCTCTGGGCTTCTGTTTCATGGCATTTCCAAATGAGCAGTGCTTCTTTTGCAGCCACTGAACTGGGGATTTGCTGCCTCATGCTGTTCTGGAAATTCACCAAGAGGTTGAGAACCACTCTGGATTTTTTCTTCCCCTCACAACTTTACTAGTAATAAATGTTTTACAGGCCAGGTTCTGGAGTGCTGCCTCCTTGCAACCACCCCACCTGTTAGTCATATGCAAGGCCAGTTCTTCCATAAGAGAAGCATGGGGTCTGTGATGCTAAGAGGAACAGGCAGCAGCAAAAGTTATTTTAATTACTAAAGGTGCAGCACATTTGGAGGATAGATCCACTGATCTCAGTGGAATTCTTCTCCCACTGACCTAAGCAGGCTTTTGATCAGATGGCCAGTTAAGGAAAAAGACGTTGCTGCTGCTGCTTGGCCATTTTTTGCTGTAGGCTGATCGACTGCTGCGTTTCTCACTTGTCTCAGAGTTGGCCCACTGACCAGCCTGGACAGGAACACTGGCTCCTTGCCTGCTCTGGTCATACTGCCTTTTACATCCTCTCTCAATTTTCCCTGCTGCTGTTCCTGGTTGCCCTACGCTGTTTTTGCCAGCTCCCAGGAGAAGAGACGGATGTTTTACAGGGAAGCGACGAAGCTGAATGGCTGCTACTGAGAACGAAATCCCTGGATCTCACAGCCCTGCAGAGCCGCTGAATGTACAATCAAGATGAGAGCGGTAAAGGATATATAAAAATGGAAATAACTTTAAAGGGCCCACCAGAATGAAATTGCTCATGAATCATGAGGGACCACCTCTGCAAGTGGCAGGGCTAGTTTCTCCACCCTGTAAGAGATCCCCATCCTCCCCAGGATGTCTGCAGGAGACCATTTCTGCAAATTGCGTTTCGAAAGCCTGTCACCTGATGTGACTCTGGGGGGCAAAACCAACATTACTTCAATGCAATCCCAGCATGAAAAAGTTAATAAAATATATGTCACTGAGAAACCAATTGTACCTGCAGGGTAAGAAAAGGTCACGCATGAATGCATGAAAACTGGGCATGCTGCATAAAGTGTTGATTGAAATCTCCTTTCCACTTATATGTGAACACATTGAGCATAAACGGGATTGGCACACAAAGAGAAATAAGACTGACAATTTTTCAGATTAATAAACTTTGTCTGGATTTTCTTTCATTTTAATTTTCCCACAGTACACTGGCTACTTAGGCGTTAGGTGGGTCAGACACTCCCCTTCTTCTGTGAATTAAAATACTCAGACCAATATTTTTCAGGAGAAATAAAATAACGGGGGCTACTGGATTCTTGTTCCATGATGTGAAATCCTGGAAGAAGTTGATGGCTTCTCCTCTGAATTTCAAAACAAGTGATACTACGTGTCAGCAGTTGGATCAGTCTGTTGGGTAACTGCTTGTGAGCGCAGTGACAGCGCTGCTGATTTCATTAGGGGAGCTCCTATAGAACTGTATCATCCGCTTTATGGTCTTACAAATGGCTCTTGTTTAAGCACAGCCTGTGGTCCCTGCTGTTATATTATCTCCAGGACAAAGAAAGATGCATATGGATTAATGAAGAGAAAGTGAAGCATTCATTAGGACCGTAGATGAAACAGAAAATTATTCCAGCTAGAGGAGCATATTGGGTGCTTTGCTTTGTTATCTGATTTCCTGTAGCAGTGGTAGAGAAAGTGTGTTTTAATTAAGCTTTTACATAGATTTCATTGAAAAATGTTTTATGGAACCAGACTCTGTTAGTGCCATTCTATCAAAACCAAAGTGTTGGGTGGAATTGCCTAAAATTTTACAGAATTTCCTTTTAAAAGAAAGCTGTGACAAGCTATGCTTAAAACATGTAGACATAAGCCCTTGCATATTTTCAAATGATACTTCAGTCATTCTGTCATCCTGTTTTGAAATAATTTCTTGCCTAACTTTTTAACAAATTTCATGTTTTATGATACAGTAGATTACACATAGTCAGAAGCATAGTCATAGCATTCCAATTTGGCCTTCGTATGTTTTGCACATTATACAGTGCAATATAATGCAAAACGAGAAGTCAAATTTGTAAGGAAATGGATCTATCTGCTTTAAAAACACTTTTTTCTGCACAGAATTTAAAATACTTTTAATATAGATTCTTATTTGCAAGAGCAATGTTCTTTGGCAGGTCAGAAGTTCATCTTCCTCACTGCTTAGATCAAATCAGATGAAAAATGAGGAACAGAAAGTCAGGAAAGCCATTTAAGAAGACAGGAATTACAAAGAAAGCATTTTTACCTTGACATTGACAAAGCTAGAAAGGGACAGAGAAGGTTACTAGAGCATCAGCGTGCATGTGCACATGGATATATACACACACACACGCCCCCCCTCATGCAGTACAGTATATACTTGTACTCAGTCTCCATATATTTCGTCCCTGGCTCCATTTTGGTAGTTGATGAAATGACTCACACTAAGAGAAAGTGCTTTTTATCCAAAGCTTGCAATTGCCATACATGGGATATGAAAGAAGCATCATCACCTGGTGGAAACCAGACCCAGAAAGACGAGGCCCACATGGCCAGTGAAGTCCCTTTGATCCCGTTGGAAGCTGCGTACCTAAGCATCTTTGAATACTTGTCCCTAAACAACACCCCAAAGAATCCACAGAAAGCATATAACTGTGGAACATACCTAAACCAGATTTTGTAAATGTCCTAATTGAATGCTTTACCCACAAAAATCGTTGTTTCCTCCCTGTCTGTACAAGACTTTGCTGCTCGTGTGACATTCGCTGCCTTATGTTCCCGTGTGATAACGGGCCTTAACCATATGCACAGTAGTCTAAGCTGCTCTCAAATAACAAAATTATCAAAAACCAAATAATGTTCAGTACCACAGTTTGCTTCAATAGCCACCATTGTAGGAACAAAAGAAGTCCTCTTTCATTTCTTATTAAATGCTTTGACAGCATTAGAAGAATGTCCTGATTTTCTTTATTTATTCTGTTACATTAATAAAGTGGAGAATTTTAGGGAATTGAAAAGCTTTGAAGAAATGCCTTTCAATCCCAGACCAGAAAGGATTACAGTAAGCCTAAACTCTTCACAAAAAATATATATAATTTAAAATGACCGGAGTAGAGTCAATGTCCACTATTATGGGCTGCATCATTCATACAGCACAAGGCAGCAGCTGAATAACCCAAAGCTGTTAAGGACCAGATTTTGCTCAGAGGAAGGTCTTTATCAGAACTGGCAGAAGAGAAATGTGCAAATACCTGCAAAGCACATAGAGATGGTACGATACCAACGGGCCCTGAAATATTTCTCCTCCTGAGGTACATGTCATGTTATTTGAAGGTCAGCCCACTTTCAGCTAACAGCAAAAACTGTAATTCCTTTAACAGAAGAATTAATTAAGCTCCAAGTGAGAGGTAAGTTTTCATTAATCACTCTGAAACCACTAACTTTCCCGAGCCATCCTATTGGTATGTGAAAAGGTTGTTAGAAGTTTCTTAAGTCAAAATTGTTTAAATTGGCTTCACAGCATTGACAGGACCATCCTGAAGTCTGCTTTTACTAAAGCACACTCTTCTTTCTCATTGAATTAGTGCCAAGGGTGCATGGAGTCCTGTCCAGACAAATTAAACAGGGAAAGGGGAGAAGACCTGGCCCCTTCAAAATCAATTGAAGCACCTGCCCAGGCATCAGTGTATCCAGTCTTTGCCCAAGAAAGCTACAGCTGAAAGTTATATTTATCCTCCATCAAACCTAATGGGAAAAGAGAGCCTTTCCCAAGGCAATTATTTTGCTCCTAAAAGCATTATTAAATACAAAGCTGAGTTTCTCCAAGATTTTAGCCCTGGCAGCCAGATGCAAAGCTGCTTCTCCAGCATGGTGTCACCCAGTTGTATCTTATGTTTGGGAATATTGGTGTTCCTGGGGAAGAAATGTTATTGCTGTGGCAGTCACACAGGTGAGCTGCTCACACTTTGCACTCAAGATGCTCTGTGAAGGCATGTTCCTGGCATTATGCTGGCTCTGGCCCTTGCCCCAGCCCTGCTCTGGGGCACCTCCTGCCCTTCCCAAGGGCGAGAGCCTTCTCCAGACACAATCCCATGACTGTTGCAGGGAAACCCTGGTCGCAAAACTGACTGAGTTGCCTTTGCTGGGAAAACATTTCTGTTTCAGAGAGCAGAGTCAAGCTGCTCAGAAGGGGAATGATAAGTGTCACAAAAGTATTCTGTGCATAGGAGCACTGAAGGGGTGTTCAGGAGGGGCACTGCAGCTTATCTCTGTTCCCTGGTGATTCATGCTCACGTTTTCAGCTTCGTGGGGATAGGCTATAGCAATATACAAAGGACTTTCAACTCACGTCAGCATTGATGGGGAAAGAAGGGAGAAAAATTATTCTAGCTTCTAGCAAAGCCCCAATTAAAATTAGATTTTAAAGTAATGCTAAGTTAGCCATTTAATCAAAATTCTGTGTACACAGTTAAAATGCAATCGTGTTTCATGCAACTGAACTTAGGAAGCAAGATAAATCCCTAGAAACCTTCATATTTAGGGTCAGCATTTTCATCTATTAATGAAAACATCATGAAACTACAAGGCAGGGACAGCATATTCAAAACATCTCAGATCAGCGTCTGAGATGCCTAGACTCCTCCACTCCCAGCCAGTTTTCAGTGGTGCCAATTATGCTTTGCTATGAACGCATGTTGAAATCTGCATACATTCAGCAAATTATTCCTGCACATGATGAGTTTTCAGATGCAGGAGCTACAGGCCTGGTTACATCAATATCACATAGCTTCAAGGAGAGACTCCGTGGTGCTCACAAGTGACATGAAACAGGCATTTAGGAGTAAGTATTGCTGTACCTGTCAATCACAGCCTTAATACATGAAGCACAGCAAACCCTCTTACCTCTCACCCACTCACCATGGGGCGTTCAGCTCTTCGGTCAGCAGCGTGGTGCCACCACACGTCCGCCACGCAGAGATGTGCCAGATGCTGCCGACCCTCTTGCAGAAAGCAGGTTCCTTGCTGCTGCTGCTGCCTTCACTGGCATCCCTCCAACACCTCCTAACCCTTCACAAGCCCCAGCAAGCAAACCGCCACACCACCGGTTCACTGCTGAGACAGAAAGGAAGAAAGTTTTCTTTCTTCTTCCTAGTTATTTGCCACTTTTTTTTTTTTTTTATTTAGCATGCACCTCTTGCCTGTGCATAACATAACCCTGTGGTGCTGGTGTGAACTGGAAGATGAAGACCAAGGTTGCTCCCTGTCACCATGGCTGGTGGCACAGCAGCGCTCGCCCCTGCTGCGGGTGACTGCTCCACTGCTGGGGGGACAGGCTTGAAAGAGGTTTTCCAGCACAACGAAAGAAGTGAGCAAGGACAGTCTGTCCAAAAAAACCCACCCCACACTTCAAAACAAAACAAAAAAGTTTCGTTCTTTAGTGAACAGTCGTGCAGAAGATTGGCAAAGACTGCCTTGGCTGAAGTCAGTCTAAACACTGAAAAACACTAGCATGTGCCTTTCTGAAATCAACACCTTCAGGAATTACAACAAGCAAAACAGAAATACGAAATCTTTCCTGGCTTGATATATTAACATAAAAGAAAACCTTTTTCCATTTTTGCTTACAGCAAAAACACCACTGAGTGGCTTTAGGGCAGAAGTTTTCCTTGCAATATTGACTTCTAAGATGTTTTTGGACTTTGGGACTCAAAATGTAATTCAGTAGTCGCATTTGAAAATAATCTAGAAGGCTGAGATCATCCAATCAGAGAATAAACACAGGCCATGTATCTTATGAATGCAAATAAAATTCAAGGAAATTTGAATATCAAATGCATCCCATGACTTGTTTTTGAACACCCTCCTATAGCTTAAGAACCTTACATGTTATTTTCCTTATATACAAAAATAGCAATGAAAACAGCAAACATAGAAATAGAAATTATTTCAAGCACCTGTGGGTTTTAGATAAAATTTTTCTTTTGCAGAAAGCAGTTCAAGGAAATCTACATCATATCGTACTATAAAATTTCCTTTTTAATTCTGTATGATGATTACACATTCCGTTAAATTTGATAAATTTTTTGTATTCAGATAATTTACAGAAATTATTAGTAAAATGTCTCAAACAACAACTAAATTAGTCACAATCTATTAGGAGAAACTGAAAAAGAGAAAATAGAAGAGAAATTAATTGAATAAATTATTCATTACAATTTATTCAGTCAGTTTTGATTTAAATGCTTGTTAATCCTTTGAGGGTTCATGTTGTACAATCTTATAGTAGCCCTTGAGAGGAATTCCAATATCTGAAGTGTGATTTTTTTTTTTCTAAAAAGCTGCATTCTCAGATTTGCCATGCAATACCAAACCTGAAAAAAATAATGGCTTGGAGCCCTCGGAACATTTTGTTTTGTTAGTTGTTTTCTGCAGTAAGAAAACAATAATTTGGTTCAATAATGTCAAAACATTACCGTACAGAATACTGATATAGCACAATAATATAAAGCAGAATCATAGAAAACATGTATGATAAATGTGTCAGATTTTCTCAAATACAAAATTTTATCAAAACTGATAGGTGCTCTGTGAAAGATTTGGACAGACAGAACTGTTTCCTGTCCTTTCTGGACCATGCTAGAAGCTCATGCTCTCTTCCTATGTCAATACCATATGCCAAGGAACCACTACACAACACTAATGAGCAATCGCCTCCTAGACACCACAAATTATTTCTAAACTTTTAACTATGAAGTTTCATCAAGAAAGCTCTCCAGTTCCACAGGCACTCTATAAAATGGTATTTGCTTGGGTATAGAGCCATACGAATAGAAAAATACCTTGTTTCTGTAAGGGCTGCCTCACACCTAGACATGCAGCTCTTAGATGTACGTCCATTAGCATGACACCGTCTAACAGAAAAAAAACAAGGGTTAAGGTAGAAAAAAAGGAAGATTCATGTTACACAGATTTAAATACAGATCACGCGTTTTAAAGTCCCAAAACAGGTGTAAGAAAGAGTACAAAACCAAGTATGCATATACACGTGGGGTTTTAATGAGCTGCAAAAGGGCTTGCTCGCTCTGTGCTTCCTGCTGTTAACAAGCTGTCCAAACACCTGTAAAGCCTCACTGCAAGGATTCCGCTCCTAAGCACAAGCATCCTTCCCCGAGGTTGCTCCTGATCTGGGGATATATGTTGCCTTCCCACATAAACTTTCCCTTGGCTGTAGCCACCTGCCTCTGACTTCTTCTATGTAACCTGAGCAAGACATAAGTTTTAATTCTTCTTCCAGAGGTTTATTGACTGCCGTCACCTAAAAACAAATAAAGCTCTTGCCTCTTGGGTCTGCCCATGTGGAATCACCTCCTGTCAAAATGACAAAGGGCTCAATGAACTACAGACACACCAGCGGCTTGCGGGGAGGTTAAACACCACCATTCACCTGTGGAGGCCCTGCTCAGCTCCTTCCAACCAGCATGTCAAATAGACATGGAGAAGAAAGGTTTGCAGGAGTCCATACAGGAAAGTAACACACAATGTTCACCGCCAGGCTCTGGATGCTGAACATGATGTGGGAGAACACCTGGGATGCGATGAGTGGCACAGCTCCAGATGGAGACTCACAGGGGATTCTGGCAAAAAATTGCCCCATCCCCTCCAGAAGAAAGAGGTCTCCTGGCTACCTGAACCCTATAGAAAGGGCCAGCAGGCAAACCTCAGCGGCAGCCAGGATTTCTCTCCAAAGCTGCACAGGCTGGGAAATAACATTCCTTTTCCAAGGAAATGGCATTTCTCCCTCCTCCTCCCCTTCTGGGCCTGCTCATGGGGTCCAACGCGGATGGTGCAAGACGGCGATAAAAGATGGCTAACGTAGGCGAGCCCTCACCTTCTGCTTTCATAGCCTGGCACCAGCTGGGACTGCGGTATCAAGTGCTGCCTGCTGGGCTGAGATCAGGACGGAGGCAGTGCCCAGTCCTCGGCACAGACAGAAGGACAGAGATGCTTAAGCTCTCATGTGCGTATTGTCTAATTAGGGCCTTACAGAGCCTGGTATTTGAAAGCTCACTCATGCCATTCAGTTAATTATAACAGCTAATTTATATCTTTTATTGTTCTGTGAACTTGATACTTCTATTTCAGTGAGAACGGAGCAACAGCTGATGCAAAATGTGCTCCTGTAAATAAACATGGGTTGCAGCAAATGGAGAAAGGATGTTCAACAGTAACAATCATTCTCAGTTAGGATATTGGGGGAAAAATTGCAGCACATTAAGAAAGCAATAACACTCAACGGGGTGTGCATTCATCAGTCAATATGTATGCACAGGGAGCATGCAGAAGCACGGAGAGCAGCCAGCCATGCAGGCTTAGGTAACAATTACTCTGGTGCGGCGTGTTGGGCCCTGCTGCTGGATCACACAAACCGGTGGCAAGAAGAAACACTCAGGAGCTTGGCTCTCACAGACGCCAAGTGCCTCTACGGATTCCCCACACCAGCCTGGGCAAGTCACGCACCGCCTCTGGGGTCCCATTTTCCTTAAGGGTGAAATGGATTATACTGACTGGCTTTCCCTGGGGAGTCGCTTGTTCTGCACCAGGAGAGAGAGGCAGTACTTCTGCTGCTGCTCGTTATAAAATCAGGATAATATGTCCCTGAAGAAGGTGGTAGGAGAACTCCTTGTTAGCGCAAGTGAGTCACTGTGCAGGGCCGGTAGGAAGGGGGGAGCAGGACCCTCCATTTAGTAAGAGTGGCATTAATGCCCAGAAAGGCACCTTGCAAGGATCAGAAGACAGAGTAAGCCATTGATATCTACCCAAGGCTCTTACTGGCATTGGTCTCTCCTGTAGCTGCCCAGAGTCATGCCTCTCCTGGCTGTCCCCAAAGGTTGGCTCCACAACTGTGTGGTACCCAGGGATGCTCTGCTCCCCACCGAAGAATCACCCTGCAACTGTAAGGAAGACTTCTGAGACACAGCCAACCCTCTCCTCAGTCCAGTCCCTGCCTGACATACTCATCCCAGACATCAGAATTCACATTCAAAAATAATGTCAGAATCGAAAACAATTTATTTCAAGGTTCTGCCTGCATAGTATTTGCAATTGTGCTTGTTTAGAAACAATTGCATTTTTAAGGTGCTGGATTTTCCCTTTTTTTTAAGCAACAAAAAATTGTTCTTCCTAAAGGAGGAATAAATTTTGCAAGGTGCACCTCAGGGAATTGGGCAGGCAATCCACAAACTGCCTTCAAATGCTCCAGTTGATTATTTCTCACACTCATGATGTATGTGTACATGATATGCATAAATCCACTTGCCTCACACAGAGAAAACAAAAAAGAAGCAAGTTCATGGACTGCTTTTCATTCATTTACCATACACGTTTCATTACTGACCGTATGCATGCACAGCACATACACAAAGAACAGCAACAGTTACATATGGTGCCTACTGCTGTTAAGAGCCTGTCACACTGCACTTCCCAGTGTCTGAACCAGGGTAGGCTCATTTGAAAAGATTTTGCAAACCACTCAGACTTTCATTTGGGAGGAGATAGATAGAAGAGGGTTATAGAACAGCTTTAATGTTATTTTTATGCACAATCATGAAGCCAAGTTCTCTCCCTTTCCTTCCTCTCTCTCCCCTCCAGTTGACACCTCAGCAGCTACTTGAGAGCACAAATTGACCAGCAGTCTGCATCTGCCAAGTAATTCTCCTCCTTGAACTGTATTCATTAGCCATCACTTTTCCCGCTCTCCCCCTGCCCTTCAGGAATTAATTCAATATATTCCTTTCAAAATATTTCTTTCCACAAACCACATTTCTTTAAGCTAAAAGTAAGCCAACATCTTGAACCAGGAAGAAGAAATTCATCCTTCTGCTTTCTTACTGACAGCCTGGCACAAGTAGATTTAATGCAAACCATTGGGCGTGAATACAGATAGAGGTATTGTAACTAGCGGAGCACCAGGTCAGAATCTAAGAGTGCAGCCTCTATATGCACATCCACCATTTCAATGCTCTACTCCTTCTCCTTCCAACCTAGCTTTCTAGTCTGGTTTAACCCTGTTTTTTTCCACTGGCCAATTTTCCACCTGCTCTTTTCTGAGGTTGGACACAACTTCAGAAAGTCTTCCACCAGCTCATGACAAGGTAAAGTGACCTGAGATACAGCCAGGTCCACACATCACTAAAGGAGGATCCCAACAGAGAGTGAGCTGGCTGTTCCCCAGCCCTTGTGTACCTCCACAGAAATAGCACTGATGCAGTATAGCAGATGTCAGGATTGGCCCTAAAGTGCCTCTCCCATTCTTATTTCCAAATGGCAAATAGGTAGATTCCCACCCACTCCACCCGCGCATCAGGAAAATGACACAAAATTGAAGTAGAATATGACTACAGCAATTTTTTTCTGATTTTTCCTGATTTTTAAACAGATGTAGCAATTGCCTTTTTATGAAAATAAATAAATAAATGAAAGCAGCATGAATTAGAAGCCTCTGCAGAGTCAGCACGTATTATACAGGGAAGCTAATCTCCCCATAGTTAAGTAGAAAATATCCGGTCATTATAAGCTTGATCTTGTCTCCCTGTCACTATTTAGCTTTGCAAAAGCCAAACCGGCCTTCTCGAATTTTCACGGGTCGGATTTGATGGGAATGTGTAATTTTGTTGGAAAGTTTGGAGGCAAATGGGACAAGACATCTAGGAAAGGTGAGCATTCGTACTTCCATTCTTCTCTCTGGCCATCTTTAGATGCATTAGCATATTGTGAAGAGGCTCCATTCTCCCTTTTCCTTGTTCCTCTCCAAAGCAAAGGAAAAGAAGTTGATCCTATGCTCTGCAAGCAACTTTCTACTTGGCCAACATTTTGGAGCTTCTATTCTGGGAAAAGCAAGCACCAGTTTGCTTCTCTGAGTGTTATGGACATTGCATGAACCTTGCATGCATAAAATGCACATCTGTTATATGCATTATAGAGACAATGCCCCAGTATAGACTTTGGAAAGATCCCACAGAAGCAGGCAGGTACATAGCAAGGAGCTGGCAACAAAGGATGTTAGTGAAGGTGTGTCTAGGAAGGAGGGTTTGATCAGAAGACTGCCTGCTCTGTAACTGGTCAGCACTTCTGCTTGGCGAGCTGTCATGACCTACTCCCACAATGGATGTTGGTGGTTTGGTTTAGGCTGAATTCAAGACAAAACAGAAACATTTTGATGCAGGGACAGGCACTTAAAGTTATGTTAGCCAGGAGTTCAGCAACCTCTCAAAATCTCAACAATGCAAATCCATTCACAGCTTCAGAGGATGGGACTGGTGAGGGTGGAACAGATGAAGAGGGGAAGCAGTGGTGCAGCTCAGGCTCCTTACCTGTATGTACACAGCAACAGCATCCCTTTAAATCTTTCAGCTTTGAGCTCAGACTTCTATTGCTGCAGGTCAGGCCCTTGTTTTCTGCTTCTGAATGCAATAAAGCACAATGTTCTACGACTCCGTAAGCATTTTAAATTACTTCACATATGTTTTTTAATACTTGACAGATTTATATTAAATATAAATGTTTTTTATGAAACAACTATGTGAAAGTGTTTCTTTACAAATCACTGTGTCTGCTGTGAGCAAAATTTAAACTCAGGGTTTGAATATACCAATTGTAGCTTCAATTTTGTGTAAGGCAATCTGAAAAGCCTCTGGAAAAAAACCCCAAACAAAACACAAACATTTCAGTTTATGGTCCACCAAAGGGTTAAGCTGAAGCACAAAAACAGCAGTGTAATTTTAATTGTGCATATTTTTCCTAACTATTCCAGTAGGTTCTGCCTCATAAATTCTCATGACAATTGCATAATGCTGAACCTATCTGCCGGGAATCCCAAAGGGAAAGCTTAACCCTTTTTCCTTCTTGAAGTTTGATAATTAATTCTATTTCTTTCAGCAAGAGGAGACAGCTTACCCAAATGGCCAGTCCCGAAACAAATACTGACGTAGGTACTGTACTGTACTGTACGTGCTCTGTACTTTCAATTTCTCTGCCTGGGTCACAGAGGAATAGGCAAACTGGTTCAGGTAAAATTAGAATTGACCCAAACCTTGCCACTTAAATAGCTTTTTGAGACATTAGGGCACATTAACCACTGTTTTGCAGGCCAAATTAAGGGGCTTGCATTTAAGCTAATGTCCCACTATGGAAAGGGTAGAATTAGACCCTGGGTTGTTTGTTTTCCCCAGCAGTGGCTGCCTGCTAATTGCAACTGTTGAATGTATGCATATTCATTACACCACGGAGCTTGGGAAGCTGCACAGTCTGCAGCTAATGTGCTGAATCAGATAGTAAATCAGACTGATTAAGATACAATGTTTAGGCTTAAAAGACACACTAATCACACAACCTTGTCTTTGGACCTGACTTTCAAATCGTAACAGAGACGCTGTAGAGAAGGGGACCTGAACAGGGGTCTAAGGGCCACGTCCAGCAGCAGTGGGGCAGATGGGGGAAGGTTGTGTGTCTCCTCTAAGACTGACAACCAGCACAAACACTGCAGCAGGAGGACTGAGAGACAGTCCTCCTGCTTATGGGGACACCATAACGTCCTCAGATTTCCTGGCTGCTACCACTCTCCAGCCACTGCACAGATTCTCCCTGCCCCATAATCAGAAACTCTGGGGAGGCTCCAGCAGGATCCTGCAGAGCCATCTTCGCCACCTAGGAGCTAACCCAGCCCAGTGCTTGTCAACCCTGTTATTTTTAACATTATTCACCAGGGTTCTGGATGTGACGACGCCTTGCTTTGCAGTAAGCTGGAGAGAGCCAGCTGGAGAAGGCTTAACCCTATCACAGAATAGCTACCTCAGAAAACATACACGTAGCTGACACTGCAAGCCATGCCTAGTGCATGGTAGCCCTGGGAACCTTATGGTACAAGATTTGGGGAGCATGTGCAGGCACAGGTATGCTGGGACCTGTTCCTGCTCCTCATTCTGTGCCTCAGCAGACAACACACGTGAAGCTGCTCTGCTGTACGCCAGCACAACGGGGCTCCTCTTCACCTTAATATGCTGTCATGGTTTCAGCTGGGATGGAGTTAACTTTTTTGCTAGCAGCTGGTGTAGTGCTGTTTTGGATTTGGCATGGGAATAGTGTGATAGCACACTGGTGTTTTGGGTTGTTGCTAAGCAATCAAGGCCTTTTCTGCTTCTTATACTGGCCCACCAGTGAGCAGACTGGGAGAGCACAAAAAGCTGGGAGGACACACAGCTGAGACAGCTGACCCAAACTGACCAAAGGGATATTCCATACCATATAAAGTCATGTTCAATATAGAAAGCTGAGGGAAGAAGAAGGAAGGGTGGGACATTTGGAGTGGTGGCGTTTGCCTTACCAACTAACTTTTACACGTGTTGGAGCCCTGCCTTCCTGGAGATGGCTGATCACTTGCCAGCCGATGGGAAGTGGTGAATGAACTCCTTGTTTTGCTTTCCTTGAGTGCACAGCTTTTGTTCTACCTATTAAGCTGCCTTCATCTCAGTCCACAAGTTTTTCCTTGCTTTTACTTTCCTGATTTTCTCCGCCGGCCCAGCTGGGAGGAGTGAGCGAGCGGCTGTGAGGCCCAGCTGCCGGCCGGGGTTAAACCACAACATACACCTTTCTGTATTTGGCTCTCAGGTGCACTGTGGGAGTAAATGCATGCTCAAGAGAGGACTGTGGAGATTGCTTGTGGTTTCATTACAGAGCACCTCTGGAGTAATACCTGCATTCATCGTTAGCCATTTCATGTCTCTTGGCCCTGTAGCAAAGGAGCCCTTCCTTTCACAGTAGTTCTGAATCTGCCTGAAAGCCAAGCGCGGGAGAAGAACAAGACGTCTATAAATGGATTCAGTGAGTTAAGTTGTTTGTTTTGTGACAAATAGCATGCTATGCTGATACCTTCAAGTGTTTGACATTCATGATTCACAATTTAAAGCTTGAAGCACGTAGAGGTGGTTTTTTTTCCAGTTTTAACCTTCTGAAACCACCTTTGCTTGTGCTCCAGACTCGCTTAGTTTGACAGTTATGTGAATTCCAGTCATTGGGCTGAAATTACCATCCTGGTTTTCATGAGCAATACTTCCTCTTCGCAAAACAATGACCTCTGAAAAGGTGCATGCACATAGAAAAGGCACACTCTGGTTTCAAAGTCTGCTGAGTGTTTGCAAATACATCTCATTTTTCTCTGGTTTGCTCTCAGCCTTCTCTGTACAGAAGTGAAAGAAGTGGGAGGAAACATTCCTCCCTACTTCATCTCTCTGGCTATGTCACCATCACTAGTAGCTCACACAAAGGCACTGTGGCCTGTAAAGTGGGATTTGAAGGAGACGGGGGGACTTCTCCATTCTGCCATAAGTTTCCTCAGATCAGACAACTTTGCCTTACCTTCCCCTGGCTCCTCTGCCACACAAATATCCATCACAGGAGTGCATTTGCCCTGTTTGTGCAGAACAGAGACACATGCTAGTGCAAACATGGTGACAAAGCTCATTTCCAGGAGAGATCTCCAAGGTATCACACAAACCACAACAAATACTATGAATTAAACCCTAGATCAAAAGTATCTGCATTTGGACGTCATTCTGAGTGTTAAGTATTTTCTTCATCCTAGTTATCTGACACCAAACCCTCATCTTAGCCATCCTTAAAGCCTGCAAGAGTCCAGAGCTGTACCATAGCACCTCAAGCCTGTGTCTAGCAGGTACTAATGCTCCTGCAATATATCACCTTCCATCTTCAACTAGCCACCATGTTCACTGCCTGTGTCTTACTTGCTTTCACTCAAATTATCCATAGTGCCAGACTGGCAAATATCCAAGTAAATGGGGAAAAAAAAAAAGGTAAGTCCACTAAACTTTGCGACACATTATGGTTTACAGTTAATTCATGGTGGTTTATGAAGCAAAGGCAACGAAAGCACAAGTTCAGACTTTTCAGGCAGTGTCAGCTTAGCAATCAGCTCCGAATGAAGACTGGGCTGCACTGCAAGATGTCCAGATGATATCCTCAAGAGTATACAGAGGGTCAAAAGCACCAAAGGCAATTTTGCACCAAATTCATTATCTCTTCATTACATGCTTTTGAAGAAACTATTTGAAGTTGCTTTATATAGTTAAATATGACCATTGTATACACACATGAACACTACTTTCACCAGGATTGCTAACTACATCAAGATATTGGACCAGATGTTATATAGTTGTCATCCTAATAGTAATATCCAAGGGGAGTAGAAGTGAATTAGGAAGCAGAAGTGGGGAAACATGCTTCACCTGGTGTTTGAATGCACAGAATACAGAATGGCATGGGTTTAAGAGAAGATAGACAGACCTCTCATCAGCCAAAGTCAAGCATTATGGCAGGTCAGAGAGAAGGCCAGAAGCATAGCGAGACAGAGAAATTTTCCTAGAGCAATCCAGAGACAGTTTTGAAAGGGAGGAGAGCAACACAGAAGCAAAGCACAGTGTGAGTGGGCAGGCAGTGCTGTTGTGGGGAATCCCAAATTAGCAGAGAAGTCAGTTTGGGAAAATGTAAGCATGCCTTGAAATAATACTAGCACAAATGACAAAAAATGGCGAACAGTAGCACTTGGCACATATTTCAGCAGCTGCAAAGCAGGCTGCAGGGACAATCAGGAAGGGAAGAGGATGGAAATAATGCCCACGCAATGGGATGGCAGAGTTGCACACAGGAAGGGAAGGAAGTATGTGGCTCTGTTTTTCTGTCACCCTGCTTGTGCCACCAAACAAGCAAAAACCTAAGACTTGAGGGTGGGGGGAATGGACAGTGGTGTGTGAATACAACAGATGACAGAGCATTTCAGTTACCTCTTGACTGCCACATTGCTACAGAGACTGTTTGTCTTGGAGGTGCTACTACTGGTGTCCAAGCTGGCATCTCCACCACCTGCCACCTGAGAGAATAAGCCCACTTTATCAACCACAAGACACCTTCTGTCCCAGGAGTTTCAGCAACTGTTTCTTCTTTAAAAGGCATCTCAACGCTGATGTCCTGAACAGCCCTTCTCCTCCACAGTGCTCCCACCTTGAACTGCAGTCAGAGCAGTGGGGACAGAAAGCACCACAGGAGGAGCATTTGAGAGAGAAAACAGATAAAGGACATCCTTTGTGCCTTTATAACCTCTCCCTTGTAACAGCCACTGACAGAGATACCTCACACCTCAGAGAAACTCTCCCTATCTCTTGCTCAGCAATAGGCTCTGCCTCCAAAGCAGATTCTTGTACTTGCTTGTGTCTCCCCTTTACAAACTGATGTTGCTGTTCAATGGATCACATTTCAGATACCACTATATTAAACCATGCAACCTCACTGCTGCATGCAAAGCATGCTAGCTGTCTGTAGGAGGAAAAAATATCTCTTTAAGGAACCTAAAGAGCAGTGTAGCAAACAGGCAAATGCCACTTCCTGTTTAAGAGGAAAACAAAGAAGTGCTTCAGAATAATTGGCTTTCACTCTTCTATTTTCAACAGCAGATTTTTTCAGCTGATGTAGCTAGCCTGTGTTAGTAAGAGGATATCATCTTAAGCCTAGGGCAAGGGAAGAAGCAGCATGCTGCATAGGCAGGCCCCTTGACAACAGCAGAGATTAACTAGCATGCAGATATACTTTATAAGGGTCCAAATGGATGTTGAGCCACCAAGAGGGACTGCAGTTAAGTGTAAATAAGCTTTGCTGAATACATGAAATGCCAAAGGATCTGCAGAAGAACTCTTAGCAGAAAGAGCCATTAATCACTGTAGCCAGCTGCATCCCATATACAGTGCTCACCTTGTGAACCTGAAAAATATTACTGTAATAAGAAAAAAGATGCCCTTCAAAATCTTCTTCAGGTGCCCTATGCAGAGACTGCAGTAACTCTTTGGGACAGATTATTTTCTGGCTGTATTTCTTAGTAGGCAGATTCCTCAGCTCCATTTCCAACAGCAGCTGACATAACTAACACCACTTTCATCTGTCGCAGTCACCTTCCCCTATCTTTCCTCACAAAAAGGCTCAGACAAGTGTGGGAATGGGGAGGGGGGGAGAAATGAATTGGCTGGTCTAGTTGTAAACTTTACCACCTCCCCTCTGCCATAGGTAGAGCTAGAATTCCTAAAGGCCTTTCATGAAGGGCAAACACCATGCCTTCTTTTTTCTCCGATGCTTTTGATGTGGCTGTGATCCTAACCAAACAATGAAAAATAAAACCCCATGCATGGAAACAAGATCACCTCTGGCTTCAATCTGGCTTACATTTTCATCCCTTGGAGTTGAGTCAGCATCAGTCGCATCAGCTGCTTAAAGAAGAAAAAGGTGAGCTGCAAATATTAGTCACAGGCGGAGGCAGCAGCAGGCAGGGACAAGTGACTCAATTCCCAGTTGGCTCCAAGAGTTCCCGTCATCCTCTCTACATCAGTGCATTTTAAGTAAGTTTAACATGACCTTGTAAAATCCCCCCTACGTCACCACAGGGACTTTGAGGACCTCCTCCTTTACAATCCTGCTTTCATCTCTCTCCCTTTCTCATGCATATTGCATTTTATGAGAAGCTTACTCTAAAAAAGCAACAAAAAGTTGTCTGTGTATATCAAGATACCTATAGAGAGGGGACTTTTCTAAGCAAGGGTTCTCTAGCTGCAAATATTCACATTAAATCAGAAGTTAACTCCTGAGGATACCAGGACTGCTGTCTGGAACATGCACTTAGTTTTCTAACAATAACTTGCCATTGTTGCAAGACTGACTTCCAGGTGAGGTGTCTCTGGAACACTGGCTCAGAGACACTGCACAGGGCAGGGCTCAGCTGGTTGTGCTATTGCCTTGGGACAGTCAAATTCACCAAGTTGTTTCTTGTAAAACTCCTGGGGCACTGGAAAAAGCAAAAACCTGGGAAACCTCAGCTGCCTCACCTCCAGACTAGCCAAAATAGGTGTGGGTGAGGATTGCCAGTGCTCTGGTGTATTCAACAGCCACATAGTGTATTCTCCACCTCTTCCTGCAAGAAAAGGTGGAGATTGCTGATAGTTTTTATTCTTCCCCTGTGAGGTACTGTGAGCTTGTCTTCTTTTAAAACACAGATCCTCAGCTGTTGTAAATTGCTTGAGACCCTCTGGCTTTCACAGAACAACTCCAGTTTACAGGCAGTGAAAACAGATGAGTTTCCACACTTTTCATAAAAGAAAACTAAAATTGAGATCAACGGCTTGCCAAGTGGCAGACACTTAAAAAATGCTAAAGCTTAGGATGTCTCTCTCTAAACATATTTATCCATCTGTTTTTATGGCTTATGTCATACCTCTCGAACTATACATCTGGTGCTGTCCGCTGTCTAAGGCAGTCCTTGAAATGTCTTCTTCTTGTCAAGTCCCTCGGAGATATTTTTCTCTAAATGTGCTGTACAAACTCTGTAACACAGCAGACCAGACCCCATCTTACTTGC
Source organism: Calidris pugnax (assembly GCF_001431845.1). Taxonomy (NCBI): domain Eukaryota; kingdom Metazoa; phylum Chordata; class Aves; order Charadriiformes; family Scolopacidae; genus Calidris; species Calidris pugnax. The sequence goes on from NW_015090810.1 coordinate 3,062,785, forward strand.
ACAGGTATTCACAAAGTTGCTCGTACTTTCAGAAATGGGATTGTCTAGTGAATGTAGACACCTGGGTCTTGTTTCCCTTATTGACAGGTTCCCTGGCAGTTCATTAATCAGTTGTTAATTTCCCTCCCTCCTATTTCTAGTGCGAATCCTTAAGGGCATATGCTCTCTCATGTTGTGAGTTTGTTGGCCCTCCTATGTACCTCTATAACAAGCAGTAAAAGACCAGAAAGATCAGGCTGTGTAGGCTGAGTTTATGAAGATGACTTTGGTAGTAGCACCTGAAGGAAAGTAGCGAATGTTTTATACACAAGAATTATTCCACACCTACCATTGACGGGCTGCAATCACCATATTGCTGTACGTTTCCCCTAGGTGAATCCTCCCCAGTGATTTTATAACCAAGGTGATTGCCTCGAGCAATTAAAACCTCCAGGATCTATTCCAAACTCATTTTGTTGCCAAGTTAACAATACAGTAGTGAAAGTAATTTAGTAGTAGCATTAAATGTTCTTCACTTACCATTTTCCTTTGACTCTCTGGTTTCACAGCACTCTAAGGACACCTTGTCCTGACATGGGAGCTAAGGCAACCAGCTGAAGGAAGGGGTGGCAGAGCTCTTCCCTGGTGGAGGCACCGTGGGGCACCTGGTGCAGGTGGGGAATGGCCGCTCGCTTCCCTCTGGCACAGCTGTTGTCTTCCTCCTTTCACATCCTTCTGCCCTTTAGGGGTGAAATTTTCTGACTTCACATTGCAAGACTGAAACTAACATAGCCTGATCCAGTCTCTGGCTCTCAATTGGCCTTTTTGTCTCACACACACATACATGCACACATTTTAGGGAAAAATAACATGAGTAACTAAAGCGCTTCATAGGTCTAAATAAAGAAAATCTTACCCCCCAGTGGGGAAAATCCCTGTTCTCCTGCAAAACTGGAGGTGCTGACCAAGACACACAACCATGGCTTCTGAGGGGTTTTTCTATAGCTTTTGAAGTAAAGCTGACTTGCAAATAAAAATCATACCTATCCATACAAAAATTCAAAAGGAACTTTTGATATGGAGTACAGTAAGAATGTTGAAACTTGCAAGTTTTTGTTGAAACTTGCAAGTTTTGATGAGAGGTTAATTAAAACCAGGAAAGCTTCTGTCCTGAGAAATTTCCATCTTGTTTTGAAATTAGACATTACTGGGAAAAGTTTTAAAAAAATAAATTCAAGTAGGTCTACATTTAAACACTCAAAAAAGTCACTTCAGTCCAGCAAGTTAACGTGGAAACCTGCAAGTTGATTATGAAGGTAAGAACTAGAGGTATTCAGACTTGAAATTTTTCAATTAAATTTCCACATTACATGGACAAAAGGAAGATGTTAATGCTTTACATAAACATTATGCCGCCTTCAGCCAGCTGTAGAATAGGGGGGGAATTTTTGAAGCTTTTACAAAAATGTTATACAAAATATCATATTTAATAAGGAAAAAAGATGCACTCTTCCGTAACTCCAATATTTCCAAGCTTTGTTGAGAAAAAAGCATGTTCTGAAAGGCCAAATACACAGCTTTGTCAAATCAGTGAAATGAAAAAAAAATATCTCTGAAGCGTCTGGCACATATATAAGTTAATTACATTTTTAACACTACCTTGGCCTCCAGCTCTAACCCTTTTCAATCCACCTCACCTTCACCAAGTTTTAAAAGTGGTAACATCTAGTTGGTCTGATTTAAGGTCAGTACTGTGGCATAGTATTTCCAGAAAAAATAATGACAGAGCTAGGCAGCTCTGCTCACTTTTGCAAAGCACAGTGCTATTTGTTTTAGGGTAAGAGTAACACAAAGCAGACATGGGACACATATAAATACGCACACAAGTTCACTTGTTTCTCTGTTTACCCATCAGTCTCAGTTTCATTTACTTTTTAAGTCACTACATGGCTTTGTTCTTTAGGCTGTTTGAACAAGAGCAAACAGGCACATGTTTCCCACCAGCAGGACAAGTCATTTGGCCCATGCTATAGGAAGATAGGGAATAGGGTATTAATTGGCATCTCCAACTCTCCTCCCAGTCATTTTGAAAAATACAAGCTGTCTATTATACTCCTATAATTGAGATGAGTCTTTACCGAATGTTTCATGCACCATTCTAACACACCACAGTGTAATAGTCTTTGACATCTTCTTGCCTCTGTGGCTTTATGAAGGCTAGATTTACACTAATTTGCAATTAAAGGAAGGACGACTTGATGCCAAATGTACACGTTTGAACCCCAGTCATGTCAGTTCTACAGCTGTTCAAATAAAGTTAAATATCCCTAATAATTGAAAAAGTGCTTTAAAAATATTCTAATGGTGAAATGTCTTCACTTTAGGCTTGGGACTAGTTAGACTATAAATGAGTTAATTAGTAAAATTCCTTGTAACAGAAGTGAAGCTGTGCAGTTGATTGCATAGATCATACATATGAAGGAAAAGATGAAGAACATTGACACTGACAAGTTGAGTACTCCAGAGTAGGAACCAGCGCTAATGGGATACCTGGATTTCCAGAAGCTCAGCTGCCCCTCCACTTTTCCAGAAAACAGGGAGAACAGCTTGGTGAAGGGGAAGCTACAACAGAGGAATGATTTGTGTTTGCTGAATGGATGAACAAACCCTGTGTACAAAAGCAAATATAAATGCAAACATATATTGTATACAGCGAGGGGGATAAAAAGAGCCAAAGTCTTCTGCCAGTCAACCTCTATCCCTGTTCGAGTAGGGTCCAGCAGCAGTCTAGTCCTATATCATTTGCAACATGGCTCTCACAAAAAGAAATCCTGGAGTACTTCTGATAGAGAGCTCCGTTGTAGCTAGAGGAATCAAGGTCCTGATCAGTGGGAGGGGCTTGCTCTGTGGGGAGAGCCAGGATTTGCTGTCATTGCTCAAACCTTCCAGAAATAAATCAATGTTTCCTTCCATGCAAATTTCAGCCAAGGTACCTGTTTTTCATGGAGTCTCGTGATTTTATATACAGCTCTTATTTGCCTGAAATACCTTGAAGATAGTTTTTCAGAGTATAGATGATCAGTATTTTTCTGCAGATACCTGTGCCAAAAAACATTAGACATGTTTTAATGTCAGGCAAGACATATTAGTGCTTTCAGACCAAAAACTGAAGTGTTCAGAAATTTATATCTGCATATAAACATGGAGTAGTATGATACCATCCACCCATAAACTCACAGTTACCCTCAGTAGCCTGAGGACACAAAGGAGGTTCTGAGATATTCAACTGCCTGGAGGAATAAGAAGCCTTGTGCCAGTGTCCCATATGGTTGCTAGATAAACATCAGCCAAAATTTAACTTGGGACACTTTAGATGTAGAAAGCCACTGCATAAGCACATTCGGAGGAGAAAAAAATAATTTAAAAAAAAAAAATCCAGAGGCAGTCCACTCAATGTTTCTTTCCTGATGGTTAAGTTTGTCCAACAGCTGCTCCTTATGGGAGTTCATCTTTCTGCCAAATGTTTCTGAACACTTAAAGACCGCAGGTCATGAGTGTGCCTCATCTTTCAGTAAGAAAGGCATGAAAACACTACTGGCAACAGAGAGAGTTTTACAGGCTTTCCAATCAGTCTCTCATACTTCATCAATCATCTACTGAGAAGGCATTTGAGAGAGGGAGAGATTCTTTATGTGCCCTTTACCCTCTAATCTACTACTTAAATCTGGTATTGACATGAGCTGCTACCAAGGTAAGCGTGCACAATAGTTCATTCAAGAAGAAATCAACTTCTATGGCTTCCTCCTGGCACCTGCCCCCTGCACAGGAGCAGCTGCAAGGCACCTTCTAGGAGCATGCAAATGGCAAATAATCCTGGTTTCAGGCAAATCCTATGGAGACCTACCCTGTGAGCACTGTGTGACCAATTCTGCACAGTGCAGAGCCACACATTGCCAGGCGTGAACACCGTCCCTTCCTACCGGAGCACGAGCAATGTGCAGCAACAGCTGATTGCAATTGATGTATTTGCTCCATCTACTAAGCTCATGTTTGCAGTAAGCTCTTGCTCCATCGCTTATGGAAAGAAGTATCATGGATTAAATTAATTTCCAGCACAACTGTATTGACACCAGTCAAGTTACACCAGGATGCGCCACTCTGTGTATTGTTTTTTGCACTAAGAGATCTTAGCAAGTCCAATGGTGCCACGTACACAAACAAAAATGCATGTAAGGGAATACAAAGAAAATGTCATTTCCAATACCAGTTCATTTGTCCTGAAGCAGAAAGAATGGCACAACTGTGCCTACTGTCTAAGGCGGCAAGAAACAGCTTTGACAATGAGTCTGAGAAGGAGTTCATAATAATACAGTTCCTCAAACCATTTAACATTTTCTCTGGTGTCCCAGTTGTGTCTGTAGTTTAGGAATAAGCTACCTGTAGCTTAAAAAACCCCAAAGCTAAACACAGAAGTCTAGAAGGGTAAATTCATGTAGCTTTCCAAAACAGTCTGAAGGTCAAGAACTTACTGCAACTTCTGAAAGAGAACAAGATTCCTACATAACATACACATTAAATGGGAACATTTAAGCAGATTAATTTAACATTTCCAAGCCAAGTGTGTCACCAGGACAGAATCTAGAAAAGTTCCCATTTTATTCTGTTGACGGCTTTTGAATCTGTACCATAGAGGTGTGATAAAAAGGCAATGTTTTTTGACACCAGGACAAAGGCCTCCATCAGCAGTCATCAAGGAAAGCCCCTGACAAGGTGCACGCAGCATGATGTGGCATGTTTTATGCTGTGGAATGTTCCTGAAAGTTTAAATCTTCTCAAGCCATAATGCGCAGAGAGGAGCGCGATCTGTAGAGGTAATTTACATCATAACACCACTTCAGGTAGATTGCTCACCCACAGAAAACCATACACAGGTTCAAAAGATCAGGACCCAGAGGTCTGATTACTCACTGAAATGCTAATGCTTATAAAGAGAGTCTAACTCCAGTGTAACCATCCATTCTTCCCTTCCTGCTTCTTTGCTCCTACACTCCCACCACCATTCCACAGTTTACAGTAATTCTGATAACAGCAACAGCTCATTTTGTCACTAGTAATTAGCCCTTGCAGAACAAACAGAGAAGGCTGACCCTAAAATGATAATTATACTTTCTAGCTTTTTTTTTCTTTCAATGCATGCTGTGTTCAGTGGGTAAGCATAGATTTTTCCCCTCACTCATTTCTTTAACACTTTAGCCTCATAATGTTATTTAAATGCTGATGTATGTAAGTCATCTTCATCACAGAACTCTTTATTGCCACTCAATTCAAATGAGACATTTATTTAACTATCTCCATGCAGTAAAATGGTTTCTGCTACTATTCAATCAGTGCCACAACCCCAGACTTGGAATAGTGAGAGTAGACTATGGCTTTATATTTCAATTCTGTCTGTAAAAGGTGCATGAATGCCATGTTCCAGCATCACTTGAATGGACCTGACTCAGAGGCTATTTGTCAAACTTCTTGAAATTGCGAGGGCTACAGTGAAAGAAACACTTAAAAAGGAGTCAGAGGTTTTTATTATAAGAGCCAAGGAGTCTTTCTATGTTCCTGAACTTGATAGGTAAAATCTGCCTTCAAAAGAGTTCCAGAAGAATGGTTAACCATATTTTGGGTATTGCTATTTTCTTTTTTTAAACTGACTGCATCAAAGAAAAGAGATCTCATGCAATTTAATATGAGTTCTTTGGTTTTTCCAGCCCAAAAAGGTGTATATATCTTTACCAATAAGAAGGTATGGAAAATGGGGACAAGACTCTTCAGGAGCAGATCACCAGCGAGTCCTGCCTCACCACCCTGAGGTCAAGCCAGTTCCCCTCTCCTTGAGGTGATCCACATACACAACAGAAGAAACTGCTCAAGCCTTAAAAGGAGGGACTGGAGTGGTGCTTGGAGAAGGCAGGGGTCCACTAAAGGCCAAAGACCATCTCAGTGAACATCTCAGTAGGGAATGTCTCGTACATAGACGTGTGTTTTGCTGTGCTAACACAGCTTTGTTAGAGGAGCGAAAGGCCTCAGCAGTCACCCTCCCTCCCCTCCTGTACTCAGAGCAGAGCTGCATCTGCCCTGGTGTAAGTGGGCTGTCTTCTGCTCAACAAGATTCAGCTGATCTATTTGTGTATTCTTAAGAATAAAGGCAGCCACAGTAGGTTAGATCAAAAGTCCATTTAGCCTAGTGAGTTATCTCCAACACTGGTGAAAAGCCGTCACCTAGAGAAGACAATAGGGACTGGCCAGAAGAATTTCCCCTAGCACTCTCTCATGCACCATATATGGTTCGGGAATTTCCTGACCCAGGAGCATTTCTAGGTGTTTAGATGTTCATTGTCTCTTACTGACATCTGTGTGCCTTGTTGTCATTTCTCCTCCTTCTCTGTGAAAGAGGAGGTCCCGCCAGAGGCAGGTTAGCATAGTTGTACTGACCAACTTAGCTCATTCTCTTGAAATGAAAAAGCAGAACAAGTGCCTTGCTTGTCAAATACTGCTCTGGATTTGCTCCCATTCAAAAAAGAGCTTCCAGGAGTCTCCAAAATGGCAGGGAACCTCCTCTACTTCGAAAGAAGAACTCAAGTGAAGGATAAGGAGTTCCCACGCAAAATGTCTTGTCCTGAAAGGTAGATGCAGCGCCAGGTAGGATCAAAACAACCATCGTAGGGTGAGGGTTGTAGATCACTGGCGTGAGTGTGAATGGCTGCTAGCCTTGAGATGACAAGCAGTTCTGGAAAGAAATGGGTTTGAAGTTCAGCTATTTCTTGCTTACCACATGAGGTATTGAAAGGCCGTGCTACGATGAGCCAGAGGAGGAGACATGATATACGGAGTAGAGCTTTACAGCTTGGAAACAAACTAGCTCAGGGTCTTAAAGAGCAGTCCAGAGAAGGTGAACAAGGGACTGTTATTCAATTTCATAATATATCTCAATGAAAGAAGTAGGAGGAAACTGGGGAAATTATCAGGTGGCAGGTTCAGAGAGAGACACATGGAATTGCTCTTTCACACATGTATATGTTAGCTGTGAAACTCACTGATCTGAGGCATTGCCGATGCCAAAAATAAAACTGGGCTAAAAATAAAAAGGTTAGACAAATAAAAAATAGGTTCAACAAGGGCTCTTAAACACATGAGGAAAATATATGAAGTCCATGAACTATGGACTGCTAGGAGGTAGGACAAGATCAGGGAAAATATCACCCTGTCCTCTCTCTCTTCTCATCAGTTTTCCTTAAACCTCTGCCACTAGCCATTATGGTGAGAAGATTCTGAGCGAGACAAACTTTCAGACTGGCCCTGATTGCTGTTCTTATTCCCCAAATTCAATAGAGTTTTTCAGCAACCACTTGTAACAGCATTTTCTTCTGCTGTCACTGTTCTAATGGAGTGTGCCAAGATGTATGGAAATTAATTATCCTTTTTTATTTCTGGAATGTAGGCTGTGGGAATCTGACATTTAATGCATCAAATGCTCCGCATACATTCTATATCTGGTAAGTGCACTTCTCACAACTTCATCAACAAGTTATGGTTCACAGTCCTGATATGATTATAACATTAATTCCTACTGTCAGAGTGTGTTTACTGCACCAGCTTCATGAAGATGGCTCAGAGCCACCAAGTACAGTGAAGTTCTGGTTCCTCTAATCAGTGACAAACTACAAGCTAAACTTGGAGGAGAAAGTCCTACTTTTTCACGATCTCACATGTCAAGGGAAAAAAATAACACATTCCTCTGAAACGACTGCATTTAAGAAATTCTACATCAGGATTTAATAATGGAAGATGATAATATCTTTATCTTTCTGTTGTGCTCTGGTCCCAAATCATTTGACAAATGTTATCTGGTAGGCTGGCAGGATGGGGGAAAGTAATATTTTTCTGTAGGCCAAGCTCTTTGCAAGCCACAGTGTATTTGCATTTCTTAGGGTGCATTTTCATTCTTTCCCCCACTCCTGTCACTTCAATGCCACTCTGTCACTGATCATTGTGACCCCCAGGCTTTGCATCACACATGTCCATTTCTGCCTTGGTCCTCACCTCCTCTCTTAGTATCTGCACATGAATACGGCCCTATGTCTTCCCCCACCACTCTGATCCTAGCTGGGTTGCCTTTCCCCCTGCCCAATGCCAGAGTGCTTGGGCCACCCCTTCCACACAAGGCTAGCAAGAGAATTGGGACAGAGCAGAGCTCAGGATGCTCAGGCCAAGAGGTCCAGGACATCATGCAGCACTAGCAACTGCCTCAGTTAAGTCAACTGCAGTGTGTCGCATAGGTTTGGATGCCAGAGACAACCAGCCATATTGCATGACATCTCTCCCTCTGTCAGCTGTGGAAAATGCCTACAATAATCACACCATCCCAGTGTGTCCCCTAAGCCTAGATTGGGACTTGAATTTGACCATGTACCAGAGGTTTTCTAGTTTTTCCTCTGTGCTCCATATTCCATGACCTCTGCATACCACTGCCCTGCCTCCCCTTTCTTTTGGGACATGCTTCCATTTATTTCCTTTCTCTGCTGATGGCTCTGTAGACCCCACTTTCACCTAGCAAAATTATTTTTCTTTTCCCCACTGAGAGGGCATGTTGTGTGTGTTATGATATATCATTCAGCAGACCTTCTGAAAGGGTTATCAAGCATTGGAACATGATGCTCAGGAAAGTGGTTGGGTCGCCATCCCTGAACGTGTTTAAAAGATGTGTAGACATGGTGATTAGGGACATGGGTTAGTGGTGGACTTGGCAGTGCTAGGTTAATAGTTGGACTTGATCTTACAGGTCTTTTCCAACCTAAATAATACTGTGTATAAGATAGATAAGAGCAGCAGTCTGAGAATGTTAACTGGGGTAACCTCCCCCTTGTTTTTTAAACTCTGGAAAAAACTCAAGAGAGGCTTGAAGCAGTGTTGTGTACTAAGAGGTTTAACCTCTTTCCTTTTTTTCACTAAGTGGTCTATCACCCCCAAAAATCTAGTTCTGCCCCTGAACTGCCAGATTGTTCCTGGAAATCCTGGAGTTAATCAGGTGCAACAATTTAAGCATGTCACCACCACCATGCCTCACAGGCTGGGGCACTTGACCCTAACAAGCAGTCACTGGGGTGCTCCTAGAACCAAGGTGCAATGAAAATAAGTCTAATGAAAATAAGTCAGTGCTCTGTGGGGGTCCTCATTGAGGATGGGAATAGAACCTAAAATGCCTTTTCTTCAAGGTCTGTCTTCAGCTAAGGCCACCTGCTCCAGCTATTTTCAAAAGCTGGGCCATTTGCTGATGAAATAGCTACAGACACTTTGTGCACATTTCATATTTATCAGCAGGTTGCTAACAATGCAGAAATGAGCAGAACAGCAATTTGTAGCTGTGCTCTGATACTGCAGCCCTCCTTTTTTTGATTTATGATCTTTTTTCTGTATGGATCTGTCTTAATGACACTCATTTATTGACAAAAATCTGCCTTTTATAGACTCAGAATTATTTAGAGGTCAAAAGAATAATTCTTTTAATAATACAGTTTCTGCTCCCTCAGCAATAGTATTTATGAAACCATCTTTCTTTTGCTAGGTTATTTCCCTATCTTTAGAATAGCCCATTTTCCTTTCGCTCTGTTAGGCATATTTTAGCAGAAGCAAATGGATTATTCCCTCGTCACACCTGATCATTCCTCTTGACCTGATCTCTGAAAATAACAAAGTGATGAGCAAGAAGCCACTTAGAGTTTAACTGATAATCCTTGCTGGAATGTCATTTTTACCTGCCTGGGAGCTGGAATGGCTTAAAATGCTCCACAAGCCTTTGAAGACATATGAAGTGTGCCCATACTGCAGTAAAGCATTCCCATCTCAGCACGGAGACCTGGGCTGGCTGTCCCCAGACCTTTGTGTTACCAAGACTGGTAGCACCCACACTTGAAAAAAGCTCATTTCAAGCTAACTCACACCATTATCCTCAACATACAACCCCATGGCATTCTGTGACCCAGAAGCATCAAGGTGAATGCTATCACATACATAGCAGTAGCACATATTTTATGTTAAAACATATATTTTGCAATATATTGATTTGAGTTGTTTAACTTGGAGAAAAAGGGGAGACCTTATTGCTCTCTACAAATATCTGAAAGGAGGTTGTAAAGAGGTGGGGGGTCGGTCTCTTTTCCCAAGTAACAAGTGATAGGGTGAGAGGAAATGGGCTCAAGTTGCACCAGGGGAGGTTTAGATAGGATATTAGAAAAAAAAAATCATCACTGAAAGGGTTGTCAAGCCCTGGAACAGGCTTCTCAGGGAAGTGGTTGAGTTCCCATCCCTGGAGGTATTTGAAAGATGTATAGATGTAGTGCTAAAGGACACAGTTTAGTAGTAACTTTGCAGTGCTATGTTAATGGTTGGATTTGATGATCTCCTAAGTCTCTTTCAACCATAATGATTCTATGATTCTAGGAACTCCATAGCAAAAAGTACTTTTCCTTCATTTCAATCAGTTCCAGTTTCTAGTCGGTGGGCAATCCTGGCTGTGGGGCAAGCCCCACTGGATGGTAAAGCTTGCACTCAAACAGCACTGCTCTGCAGTGAGTTCAGCTGCTGATGCTGACTCACTGCATTGGCTTCCACCAGGGGCTTCACCTCTCCAGCCTGCCCCTTCCCCTCTCCTGCCTATCCGGGTTCTTGGACTCTGCACGAGCACCCCATCCTCTACATGTTCACACTTGCAGGAGCTTGAGCAAGGAGACCTCAGACATAAATTTTATAGCAGCTAATGCCATATAAATAATAATATGGCTGTCTAATAACAAACACTACATCACACTAAAAAGAATACGTCTATTGCTAGCAGAATAAAAGGAAGAAGCATTCCAAGGAAAATCAAAGTCTAAAAAACTGCCAAAAGCCTCCATAAAGTCTGATAACCCAAAGAGACAGAACTAGCCAGGCAGCAAACAAACCACTCTTGAAAATAACATTTTTATTCCCAGCTTTGGACTAACAACTCTCTGAAGCTGCAGGATAGAATGCTAAATTCTTAATATTTTCTGAGACCATGGTGGCTTCTATACAGCCATTATTACTCCATTTGGAAGATTTGAGTTTATCAAATTATAATACTTCTTTCCACCCATATTTCAGGCCAATCATACCAGAAGATAGGCTTATACCAGCAGACTCCATCTTTCAGTATAAGAGTTGCTTAAAATTTAAGTTTTTGCAAAATGTATTTTTTAAAATAATCGGGATTTTATTTTGGGCAGGTGTAGAGGGTGGCTGTTTTTCAGAAAAAAAAAAAATTAGAAGAGATATAGCAAAACCATAGTCATAGTTATGCTCTCCTGCTCCCTTCCCAACCCAAAGCTGGTTTCTTTTCATAATAATTCCCTCTTTCCTTGTTTGTTCTGTTTTGTTTTATTTTTCCCCAGAGAAAATGAAACAAGGAAGAATGAGCAAATCAGGAAAAAGATGTAGCTGAAGTTTCCACTTAAAAACTTCTGATAAAAATAACTTGTGAAACAGTGATATAACCAAACTATCTTTCTTTGTGAACCTGAATAATCAATGACCTTCATCAAAAGATTACAACTTTGTTTCCACTTTTTACTATTTCTAACAACAGATTTTACAATAATTTTTAACTACCAGAGAGCCCCAAAGAAGTCTGACGCAAGATCAAAATAGCCTGTAACCTCTCCAGTTAGTCAGTTTTATGTTCACAGCACTATTCATACCTGCTCTTTTTTACTGCTCTTCCAGGGTGCGGTGCCAGAGGGGCTGCTCCAGGAGGGGCGCTGAGCCAGGGTGACCCCATCGGAGGCCATGCCCTTGCTGATGGGGTGCTGTCCCCTGGGGTCTGAGCCGGGTGGGCAGAGCTGGGGGAGGTGACAGGTTCCGATGACAGCCCCAGCATGGCTGGGGCTGAGCCAGGTCCAGAGTCCAAGCAGGGTCCAGCTGGGAGCAGCAGGAGTTGGACCCTCCAGCAGTGTGTGTCCAAGGTCTGTTGAGGAGAAAGGACCAAAGGCCAGGCTGGAGACAAGGTGCCAGCAGTGAGGGTCTGACTAGGACAGGGCTGGATGAGGCACCCTGAACTGAGCTGGAGCCCCTGGAAAGGGGTGGGTGGAGGTTCCCAGCTAGGTTGCCTGGGGCCTCTGTGACCTATTACTGCCCTCAGGGAGCCTGGCACCTCACCTGAAGTGGTGAAATGGTGTTATGATCCAGCTCATTAGCAGGACTCATGTTTCCTTTTCCTAGAGAAAACGTTGGGAAAAAAAAACCAAAACTGGCTCCACCCTGGCCAAGAAATGCAAAGCTTGGGCACGGAACAAAATCTGGGCTCCTCAGAGTTTCAGTAAATTTAGACCAGGATTTAGATTTAGGCCTATTTCTCTTTTATCTGTTGACTTTTCTTCAAGGGCTGTCCTGAGTTAGGGGAAAAAAATAAAACACAAGAAACTCTCGGAAGTTACTTAACCTCGATCTGAATTCAGATCGTCACCCTGCTCTCTAATTTTTCTTCTTCATTCTCTGAAAACCCCTTCCTGCCCTCTTAACATGAAATAGTCTAATAAACACATTGTTCACTGATTCTTTTTTTTTTTCCCCTGTTAAACTCCACCACTTCACACCCGCCACCTTCTGAGTGAATGGCCCTTCTTAGCCTAAAAGTTAGAAAAGGAATCAGAGAAAGAAAAGGACAAGAGAGGGGATGGATCTCAAGCATTGCAGTCATGCTAATACAGCACGGAACACAATCAGCAGCTGCCAGGGAAGAGCTGATTAATAACGAGAGGAATAGAAGTCTTAATTTCGTAGACACACATTATTTCTTGCACAGATTTAAAATTTAGGACTCCAGGGCTGTAGAGCAGCGTTTAAGGGAGCAGAACAACCCATAAAGCAGGCAGAGGTTATAGCTAGTTATTGACAGCATGATCATCATATACCATTATAAAGCAACTGAACACAGTCATAAAAACTCATCCGTCACGTTCCCAAGGCCACAGACCCTGTGTTGGGATTATATTGAAGGTGAGATACGATGATGCCACAGTGTTTCCAATTTTTATTGACGTCCTGGCCTTGAGGATTAGGAGATGTCAGAATACATCTGTGTATTCGCAGGAAGACAATGATATCCCCTGCTCTGTCTCAGTTGTACCTAACAGCTTACTTGGACCAGGTGAAAATGAGAAGAGCAAAGTAATGACACATCAGAGCATTGGCAGCCCAAATAGGACCAGGCAGTCTAGAGTCATTCGCCAGAGCATGGACCAGAAAACCGATTATTAACTACATGACAGTAACAGTATGATCTCAGTTCACAGTACTGCACATGGGCATAACCCAAGCCAGCTTTGACCCACAGGGTTTGCAATAGAAATATTGGAGGACAAACAGCAGCTGAACATAAAAAAGATGGTGGAGCACAATACAGCAGTGAGACAGCGTGGACCTAAGCATTAAGTAGCATCAGCACTTTTGAGGCTTGTGGGATTCCTGAGCACCACAAGCACCAAAGCAAGTTTTAAGGAAGTTCTGGTATGGGGCTGAGGAGGAAAGCAGTTGCTCTGAAAGAAGTTACTATGGTCCAGACAATGTATCTCCTCAATAAATATTATCTCCAAGTATTGCCAATCCCATTTGATTTTTAGTCATTTTCACTTCTAGGTTCCCTCTGGAATTATTTGCAATGCTCAAAGCCTTATCCTCTGCTGTCATTCTCTGGAGCCAAAAGCATCAGAGGCCACATTTATATAGTACCTATTCTCTCCAGAAACCACAACTGTCACATGGCCTTTGCAGAGAAATCAAAATACAGATTTAAATTACTTGCCCACAGGCATTAGCAGGACCAAGCACTGATCTATGAGTCCTGCCCACAAGTTCACAGTTGAAATCATTTGATGACACTCCCTCTTGAAGGCTGGTGCTTGGTAATTATTTTGTGCTTGTAATTACTCCAGGCCTCATGTTTCTTTACATATTACCATAGTCCATGTGGGCAGAGTGAGCTGCAACACTTTTCTCGGGGCTCTCATTGCTGAATAGGCTCGAGTAACACAACTCATTAGTTTTTGTCTGATGTCAGAGCTGATGAATGCCTTTTTCTCTTGAAAAATTGTAATGAGCAGAGAAAGCACAACAACATAAATCTACGGCAGTGACAGTGACTGTGGCCAGAATCAGGAACAGCTCACCCTTAACCGAAGTCTGAACAAGCATTTGGGATTGTTCCTCTTCAAAACTCACAGCCCGGTGCTGGTGGAGATCTGGGCATTTCCCAGCCCCTGTCACCATTCTCCGGCTATCCAATGAGATGAAAAATAACCTTATTGACTCCAAAGACCTCTCCGTGTCAGCAAAAAAAAAAAAAAAAAGCAGCAGCAAGTTTAACTGTGCATTGGGACATAAATTTTAAAAAGACTACTTCAAAGGCATGCAAGCACATTGCATGACCCAGAGCAGTCAGTTTTCTTCTGTTCTTTGAGAAAATTGCTAACCCAATTTCAGTCCTGCAGATAAAAGTATTTTATGGCTCCAAAAAGTCTCCCTTTCAAGTGGGGTTTAAGCACAATCATGGGGAAGCCTGCATCTTATGTTTGTGACCACCAATTCACTCAGTGCCTATTTCATCTCTGAGTTAGAAAGAAAAAAAAAAGGGAAAATTATTTAATCTTGTCAGTAATTTTCTTGCTAATCTCAAAATGGAGGCTGAATAAAGTTAATCCCCAATGAAACAAGGCCCTGAGATTTGGACAGAAAAGCCTAGCACAGGGACCAGGAAAGCAGTGGTTTCTGGCTAGAAAGCTGACTGCTGAGGCAACATTTCTGTAACTCTTCTAATATGAAGCAGGCTTCTCACAATAATTGTCTAGTGTGCAGTACATGAAATGCTGTGTTACGCATTGGCAGTTTTTGAGGCCAGGTTGCTGCTGTAAGAAATCCACAGGCAGATCTAGGGTGGAAGAGGAAATATAAGGGTTTTTTTGGTTGTTTTTTTTTTTTTTTTTTTTTTTAGATTTTTGGCGCTTTGCAAAGTGGTTGCTTTTATGGCATAATATTTTTTTTTTTCCTGACGGCATTTAAATACT